>NW_024467089.1:147782-155183 GCF_017591425.1 Ochotona curzoniae
TGGCTGGCGCCACTTTGGGTGTGGCATGTGGCCAGTACATACAGATGTGGCTGGCAACATCTCCCCCTTTCTTATACAATAGAAAAAATAAGCTGTTATGAGCCTGTCTTAGGTTGTAGACTCAAAGCGCACAATCCGTCATAGGGAGGCTGCGTAGGTTGACGTAGTCCCTGTCTTAGACCGATAATTGTCTGGGTCTATCTTACCTGTCATGGGCTACAACCACGGCGGTTGTAAAGAGCAATGTCTCGACAAGGCAGTTATAAGAGTGACTACCCTCTCGTGTGCAATGGACAAGTCCTGCGAGGTGCAAGGGCTAGTCGGGAGCATCATGCTCAAACTCAGTGCAATGCCATAATGGCCTGAGGTGCAGGAGCCATGATGTCCATGCTCTTATCTAAGCCTGTTGAAGCATGCTCAACCATACCATGGGGGAGTCACCATTCTGCATGGCTAGTAGGGCTTGATGTATTGCCACACAATTTTACTGAGTGCGGCGTCTCAGACGACACAGGCAAAAAGGCATAAGGCACAGCCTGCACACAAGAGCAGAATCAGCACAACCATTCCTGCCCATTCCTTAATATGGGAAGTGATGTTCCAAATCCAAGTGGCCAGGGTTTCAGCAACAACGGGATCCACCCATGTAGAATTAATCTGGACAATGGCAATTCTCAAGTCAGACTGTAGAATATCAAATTCTCTCATCCAGTTTCCTATAAGGTAAGAAGAAAGCTGGCAGGAAAGATTAGCAGCCGTTGCCTCGTGCAAGCGTTCCAGCAGTTGCAGAAACGTCAGAAGGCGGTGATGGACAGAAACGAGTCAATCGAGCTGGAACCCAAACCAGAACTGGGGCGTCCTGTGGAAACACATAAATGTCTCCTCGAGCCTGCCTAATAACCGGGTCTGGGCCCTTCCATTTGGACTCCAGAACATCTTTCCACTTGACCCAAGATTGCTCTTGCGCCGTGTTAAGGGAATGGTGATCTGCAGCACTGAAGCCTTGCTCATTCAGCTGTAAAAAATTGATGGTGAAGAGAGCCAGGACTAGAGTGGCCCGAGGGCTCTGACTGGCAAGGCCAAGCAATTCCCAGGTGTTTTTTTGTTTTTGCAATAATTCTTTAATAGAGCGATGAGCACGTTTGATTATTCCCTGACTTTGTGGATTATAAGGGATGCCAGTCACTAATTTGACTCCCATCTTCATGCAAAACTCGCGAAATTTGGCTGAAGTATAGGCGGGGCCATTATCAGTCTTAATACACTCAGGTTTACCCCATGCGTCCCATGCTTCTAAGCAGTGTTGGATTACATGGATGGCCATCTCCCCAGTTAGAACTGATGCAAAGAGCACACCAGAAAAGGAGTCCATGGATACATGAACAAATTGGTTCTTCCCAAAGGATGGGACGTGTGTCACATCCATCTGCCACAATTGATTGGGTCTCAATCCCCTAGGATTGACCCTCTCATGTGAAGCAGGTCTAAATTTGCAACAGGCAGGGCAATCAAGAACTATCTGGCACACTTCCTTTCTAGTGATCCCAAATCAGAGTCTGAGGGTCTGGGCTGAAACATGAAATTGTGAATGAAACTGGCCGGCTTTCTCCCCTGAGGATGGTGGAGACACCATCATAATCATGATTTGGGTTCTGATGGCGGCAACGGCAAGAGCATTCCCTCGAGCTAATGGCCCTGGTAAAACTGAATGAGCTCGGATATGGGTTATATAAAAGGGGTGGCTTCTATGCCAGATGGCCTGTTGAATTTGTTTAAAGAGATCCGCCACTGGGCCGGACCCTGAAATAGAGCCAGTGGCCTCCAAAACATTCACTGCATTAACTACATATTGAGAATCAGAAACAATATTCAAAGGTTCTAGAAAGGTTTGTAAGGCAAAAAGCACCATATGGCATTCTCCCCTCTGAGGAGAGACCGTCACAAAGGTCTTTTTTATCACAGTATCTCCAGCAACTAAGGCGCCGGCCCCTGTCGAGGAACCGTCAGTAAAAATTGTAAGAGTGCCAGGGAGAGGACAGGCACTGGTTCTTATCGTAAAAACCACAGGATGTCGCTGTAAAAATTGTAGTAATAGATGCTTTGGAAAATGATTATCAAAAATTCCCTCATAGACAAACATTAAGATGGACCACTCATTGCTACACCCACTCAGCACTTGTAATTGCTGGACAGTATAGGGGACTATTATGTGGTCTGGATGATGCCCAAAATGAATTAAGGCTAATTTTAATCCTTTAAACACTATTGACGAGACCGCAGATGTATACCATTGAATAGACATAATCTGAGAAACCTGAGAATGAATCCAAAGTAACGGGCCCTGTTGCCATAATACAGCAGTGGGGAAAACTTCTGTAGGCAATACACATAGCTCAAAAGGCTGATTTTGATCTAGGCGTACTAGCTGAGCCTTTTCAATAGCTTCCTGGACTTTTATTATGACTTGTTGTGCCTCATGGGTGAGGGTTCGCCTGGAAGCGAGATCAGAATCGCCTTCAAGCAGAGCAAACAAAGGCTGTAACTCTTGAGAAGAGATCTTAAGGAAGGGTTGCAACCAATTAATAACCCCCACTAATTTCTGAAAATCATTCAAAGTTTGCAAATGAGAAATCTTGAGGCTTATCTTTGAGGCTTAATATATGTTTCTGTAATTAAAGACCCTAAGAAGGCTTTCACCTGCTGCATTTGAACCTTCTCGGATGAAATTATAAGGCCATAATCCTGTAGAGCCCGCTTCAGATCTACATAAATCTGTAACAACTGATCTTACTCTTGAGCACAAATTAAAATATTGTCCATATAATGGACGACACGGGCCACTGGAAAACGATCTCGCAGTGGTTGTAACACTTCTGCAACATAAAGTTGACACATGGTGGAACTATTAGCCATCCCTTGGGGCAAAACTTTCCATTGATATCGCTTATCCGGTTCTTCATGATTAATGGAGGGAATAGTAAAAGCAAACCTCTCCCTATCCTTCAATGCCAATGGTATAGAAAAAAAACAATCCTTCAAATCAATCACTAATAAAGGCCATTGCTTAGGGAGGGATGACAAAACTGGAAGGCCATGTTGAACGGGAGCAAAGTACTGCATCTGTGCATTTACAGCTCTTAAATCATGTAGGAGGTGTCACTTTCCTGATTTCTTTCTGATAACAAAGATAGGAGTATTCCAAGGAGAAACAGAGGGCTCCAGATGTCCCTAATGTAGCTGTTCCTGAACTAATTGTTGAGCAGCTTGGCATTTTTCAAGAGAAAGCGGCCATTGGGGAACCCAAACCGGCTCTGCTGTTTTCCAAGGTATGGGCAGCTGCATGACAATGGCCACTACTAAAAACCCAGACCTTTACGGCCTGGATTTCCCCAGGGTTCAATTGGCTGGACAATACCTTGACTCTGTTTACCTAAACCCTTTCCTTGAATATAGCCCATTTTATCCATCAACTTTTGAGAGACTTCAGAATAACCGGAGGCATTGTAAACCAGTCGTATCCCCATCTGTTGAAGAATATCTCTTCCCCCAAAGGCAAACCGGTAGGTTCAGGACATATGGTGTGACTGTCCCGCAATTGCCTTCCTTATCCTTCCACTGTAGGGCTCTGGCACTTTGGGATGGAGCTTGTTCAAACACCAGACTGCATAGGCTATGAGAAGTTTGAATCAAAGGCCAATCACGCGGCCAATACTTGGAGGTTATGATGTTCTTATCAGCTCCCATGTCTAAAAGTCCCATAAACGGTCTATTCTCTATTTGCAACTCAAGCATGGGTCTATCGATCATATCCATCATTAAATTTATATAAGGAACCTCTACTTGGGTCTGGACAGTCTTATCTGCACTAATTAAAGCTGGTAAAAATATGAGTTGGGCTATAGGATCACCTGGCGCGATAGCAAAAGCACCTCGTGCGACTGAGCACAGCACTGAAATGGAGCTTGCTTCCGGATGTAAAATTCCAGGTGTTACAATAAAACCTTGAGAGCTCAAGGCTGCTTGGCCTATCACAAGCCCGACCGCACCAGGTGGTACCGTGTCTGTTAAGATGACCGGTACCGGCGTAATGCCGTCCTCTGGTTTTAAGAGGACTCCGGTGGCGGCACAGAGGTCCAGACTTGCAGTGTGTCGCTCCTGGCAGGGTTCCCTCATGCATGATGGAAGAGTGCCCGATCGGTCAAGGGGACCTGGGCCTTCGATCCCCATCTCCCGTTTTTTGACTCCTGGCTTGAGAGAGGGCGTCCTTCTATGTCCTTCACTGACTTGCATTCATTGGCCCAATGTCTACCTTTGTGGCACCGTGAGCATATCCCAGGATGCTTATTGCTAGGCCCTGCACGGCATTCCCTTTTCATATGTCCTGGTTTGCCACACTAAAAGCACACGGGTGATGTTCTCTCCCTATGATTAGACCTCAAAATGGCGGCTGCTAGCCCATGAGCTGTTAAAGGGCCTCGTGTATCCCTACAAACCTATAGCCAATCTGAAATTCCCTTGGACTTACGATCCTTGAGTAGGGCTCTACATTCTGCATTACACTGCTCCCAAACTATCTGCTCTACCATTCTAGTGTTCTGATCTCCCTCTCCGAAGGTCCTTTCCACGGCCTGCATTATGCGTGCCACAAAATCAGCAAAGGGCTCATTCGGCTCCTGCTTAACCTGTGTAATGCCCAGTTTCTCTTGCCCTTTAAGTGAAAGGGCCTTCCAAGCCTTTATAGCTGCAGTAGAAATTTGAGTATATACTGGCAATGGATATCTATTTTGATCATCAGAGTATTGACCTTGTCCAGAAAGCATATTATAAGTCCACGTCAAAGCTTCGCTGCCGCACTGTTGATTTGCGTGGGCGGTCTCAGCCAAAAGCTCCTGCCATAGTCCCTTCCAATTCAGATATGATCCCATATTAGGGAGAACAGCCTTCACCACAAATTGCCAATCAGAAGGAGTCATATTCATTCCCCCCATACGTTCTAACAGGGACAAAGTGTAATTGGCATGAAGACCATATTGCTTTACAGATATGGCCAATTCTCGCACTAATAATGCATCTACCTCTCTGTAAACTCTTTCCCTTTCTTCTTCTAAGACGGGGAACATATTTTGAAGTTCCCGGCATGTGGCTGGATCAATGAAGGAGGAGCCAGCACCATAACTCGTGGGCGGGGCAGATGGCGTCACAGGAGGAGGAGCAATTAGTGAAATGGCTCCAGAGCCCTGAGGCCATGGGCCGAGCGTGGCCAGCGCAGTGGCACCGCCATTCTCTTTGTTCTCCTGTTCTGATCCTCGTCTGTTTCCTGCGGGTTGTTTGAGTTCTAAGCGCCTATCCCACTTGTACCCTTCCTCCGCATCGGACGTCTCCGAACTTGATGAGGAAGATCCTGCTTTCAGTTTCACCTTTCTTTTTTGCTCCAAACCGGTTCTCTTTTCCCGCTCTGTTTCTGAGAGACTATCCTGGGCAGACTGAAGGGCTTTGTCACTCTCTCTGACCGCTCCCTTAAGGAGGCATAAACCGTCTGCAAAAATTTCACCAGAGAGACCTGTGCGCCCATGTCTATAACCAGAAGCGGCGGCTCATATACCTCCGATTTATGCTCCTAGTCACCCGAAAGTTTTCCCTCTCAGAGCTCCTTACCGGTCTTATGGCCACAGTTCTGACTTCATCCCATTCAAAACGGGAGGCCCCCTCCAGGTTCCGGGTTTCCAGCACCAGTTGTCACGCCCATGTGTCTTATCGTCCGGCGATAAGAGGCAGACGCGAGTGAAGTCTTCTGCGGTAATCTTTATTGCACACCAAGATGCGAAGGAAAGGTCTCCAACCCCGGCAGGCTGTCTGCTCTTATGTGCTGACTGGCCCCGCCTCCGCCGATGATAGGTCGGCGTCATGATTACGCAGGGTCCTGGGCAACTGGATTCGTCAGTCCCAGTGTTCATGTGCCGGCCACGCCTCAGCTCACTGTGCATGCGCTAGGCGCCTGCGCAGTACCGCGAAAGCTATGTAACTCTCCATCAGGAACCAAGGTGTGGCATTTCTGGCTGGCGCCATTTTGGGTATGGCATGTGGCCAGTACATACAGATGCGGCTGGCAACACGACAGAATCATGTATGCTGATCTTAGTAAGTATACTTTACTAAAGAAAGGAGTAAAGGTTAGCAAAATCAGCTTTCAGAATTTTTAGAGTTTATATGGACAATTAGTCCCTGGTTCCCAGAGGAGAGAACGCTGGATTTACAAACATGGGATCAGGTAGGGAATGACATGAAGAGGTGGTATCAGAGTCATGGGGTGGCTGCCATGCCATCCTTAGAGCATGGTCCTTGGAAAATATTGAAACAAGCTTTGGATGCAGGGACAGGTGTGTATGCCCCATCTTTTCTGAATGCACCACCCCAGAGCATATGCCCTTGGTTAAATGGAAAAAAGGGAGACTCAGGCTGTACTTATGGCTCAATGAAAAGTGTTCGTCCTAAAGATAATATAAAGTGTTATGAAAATGATCAGGAGGATTTAACAGAGGAGAAAGAAGATCTTTTAAAATCAGAAAGATTTAGATCAGGAGTAAAGGATTGTGAAAAAGTTCAGACAACTGAATTACATGATGGGTGGTCTCCTGCTGTGGATGATAAGCCTCCTAATTATTCGGTTAAGCAGTGTGAGCCCTTTCCAGCTAGACCAGACCAAGCAAAGGTTGTTCTTAGAGTGGGCAAAGCAACAGGCACATAAGGAAGGTGATTTTTTCTGTTTTCCTGTTGTCTATGAATGGTATGAATCTGAATGAGAACCATTGCCTTATAAGCTTATTAAAGAACTAAAGCATCCTGGGCCCAGAGCGGTGGCGCAAGTGGTTAAGGTCCTCGCCTTGCACGCCCAGGATCACATATGGGCTCCGGTTCTATTCCAGCAACCCCACTTCCATTCCAGCTCCCTGACTGTGGCCCGGGAAAGCTGTCGAGGATTGTCCAAGGCTTTGAGACCTTTCACCCACGTGGGAGACCCGGAAGAGTCTCCTGGCTTTGGATTGGCATAGAATTGGCCGATGAGCTCACTTGGGGAGTGAATCATCGGATGGAAGATCTTCCTCTCTGTCTCTCCTCTCTGTATATCTGCCTTTCCAATAAAAAAATAATAATAAAAATAAATCTTAAAAAAAAAGAACTAAAGCATCCTGTCTCTGATTATGGACCAAACTCCATGTACACTATGGCAATGGTGGAGGGATTAGCAGTAAAGTGGATGACTCCATATGATTGGTTTCAGGTTGTGAAGACTCGCCTCACAGGTGGAAACTTTCTTTTGTGGAAAATGGAATATGAGGAATTAGCTAAGGCAGAGGTGAAGTCTCGCCTCACAGGTAGAAATTTTCTTTTGTGGAAAATGTA
>NW_024467090.1:0-62500 GCF_017591425.1 Ochotona curzoniae
AAATTGAAGAGGAAACATTTGCCAACTCCTGCACGTTCAATACCCAAAGACTACAAGAAAATTACAGAAATTCAACAAAACACCAGCCTACAAAGTCATCAGCCTATTACACATCACGCCAAATGAGATTTTTCCTGAAATGTAAGGATGGTTCAACCTATGCAAGTCAACCAATATATCACATTAACAGAATGAAGAACAAAAACTGAATGTGTTTTAAACTGATTAAGACAAAAGCCACTAACATTCCATTCTCTTTAATGGTTCAGAGGAAACCACCTTACGATAAAAAGCATGCCTGAAAACCCGCAGATAACATTACACATCTGGTGATGGACCAAAGCAATTCTAATATCCGGACAAAGGCAGAGACGCCCGATTTCACAGTTTCTGTTGAGTTTAGTTTTAGAAGTTCTAGCCAAAGCATTAGCAAGAAATATAAAGCTGAAAGCGTGCCAACAGGAATGACACACACGACTTGATCTGATGTATGGAATATCCTGAACATTCCACCCACATAGACTGACCGAATAAATGACGCTGGCAAAGCTTCAGGACACAAAAATCAACACGCTAAATCATTCCCGTTTCCACACATTACAAGAAGATGTGACAGTCTATTTTTGCAGCACAAAGTTTAACACGACCACAATAGTTAGTATTCTCAATGACATCATCATCACAGCACAAGAAATGTGGGGATTGTGCTGCCCCAAAGCAGGTGAAGGTGTTGCCTGTGGCAGTAACATCCTATACGGGGACGGTTCAAGTCCCCGCAGCCACACTTCTGATCCAGCTCACTGCTAATGTGCCTGGGATGGCTCAAAGTCCCTGGGCCTCTGCACTCACACAGGAGCTCTGAATGAAGTACCTGTCTTCAGGTGGCCCAGACCTCAATATTGAGGCCTTTTGGAGAGTGGATTAGCAGATGAAAGCTCTCTGTGTATCTCTCCTCCTATGTAACTCTTTCAAATAAAATGCCTAAAGTCGTGTCTTTTGAAGATTTATTTTTATTGGGAAGGTAGATTTACAGAAAAAAGATAAAGATCTTCCATCTACTGGTTCGCATTCCAAATGATGGCCAATCCAAAGCCAGAAGCCTGTTTCAGATCTCCCAGGAGTACACTTTACCACACCATAAGCAGGGAGCTGGATGGGAATTAGAGCAGCCAAGGCACCAACTAGCACCCATACGAGATGTGAGTGCTTGCATGTGCAAGATTAGCCAATTGAGCCATCATGCTAGCCACACAAAATCTTTTAAAAATATAAACATATGCGAAGATAGATTTAAGTACTATATATTTTCTTCCATTTATCTTTACAATCTTGTGAAATGATATGTAGTCTATTTTACAAGTAATAAAATTAGATCCAGCTCTTTCATTTTTATCCTTACTCTTTAATTCATTTTCATTTTATTTGAAAAGCAGAAAGGGTGAGAGAGGAAGAGAGGGATCATCCATCTGTTTATTCTCCCAAATGCCTGCAATATTTAAGGTTGTACCAGGCCATGACCAGGAGCCCAGGATTCAATGCCAATTGCCTACAGGAGGCTAAAAAGCACAGTGAGCTATGTCAACCCAGACAGTATGTGAAGTGGGCACCTCCTCTATTACCTTAACCAAATCCTACTGCTCGTCCCGCATGGAAAGCCTTCTCAAAGGAGATTCCATATGGCACATGTGGTTGCTCGTGTTCTTAAAAGATAATCAAACTTCTACTTGCTTATATAATGCATTACTGTAAAATGGATTGCCTTGCTGAGTGCATGTGTTGTAAGAAAAGTTCCACCCTTAGAGAAACAAAATGGTATAAAAGCCTTCAGTCCAGATATACACACTGAATATTTTACCACGGCGACGGTTCCCACCCCTCCGAGCCTTTGGCCATTCCTGCACTGCTCTGGTTCACTTCCTCTGGATTTGGTTTGTCACCTGCTTTGACACATTCCAGGCCCACACGGCTTTTGTTCTCTTAACCCTGAGATCACCTTGCTGGGAGGAAGGACAGCCTCCTTGGAAGAAGACACGGCAGAAGCACATCCAGTCCCCTCCCCGACTAGCCACCAACAGTTTCAGCCGCTGCACAGCCAACGCTTCCATCCTGGGCCTGCCCAGCCCCCAGCTGAATGCCCCTGCCCGACGGAACCACGCAGAAAAATCACAGAATCTTCAGCTGAACAGATCATCGCTTTAAACCACACATCTCGGGATGATTTTTAGAAACCCAGCAATAGGTAGCAACTAAAAACATAAGCACAGAAACAGACAATACGTTTTCCAAAGTGTAGATGGTTCCCACCCTACAACAGCTCGATCTAGAATGCCCAGACGTCACGGCGGCGTGAGAGTGCCTCCATGCGCTGCTTCTTACTCCCTTCTAATCAATAACTTGAACTGTGGTTATGCAGCAAGGTGGAGGAATCCACCAGGGGGGAGGGTTGTGGGAGGGGTGGGGGGAGTCCCAGTGCCTATAAAACTGTATCACATAATACAATGTTAATAACAATTAAAACAAATAAAACTTTAAAAAAAATTTGCTTGAAATATGCAAGTCTCAATCATGAAATAGACTTTGTGGTAGAGGAATTTGCCCAACTTCAGGCCGAAGTGAATACTCGGAGAATATTTAAGCGAGGGCCCTGTGCGGTGGCGCAGTGGTAAGGTCCTCGCCTTGCACGCCCAGGATCCCATATGGGCGCCGGTTCTAATCCCGGCGGCCCCTCTTCCCATCCAGCTCCCTGCCTGTGGCCTGGGAAAGCAGTCGAGGACAGCCCGAAGCTTTGGGAACCTGCACCCGCGTGAGAGACCCGGAAGAGGCTCCTGGCTTCGGATCGGCATAGCATCGACCGTTGCGCTCACTTGGGGAGTGAATCATTGGACGGAAGATCTTCCTCTCTGTCTCTCCTCTCTGTATATCCGCCTTTCCAATAAAAATAATAAAATAAATCTTTTAAAAAATATATTTAAGCGAGGCATAAACTCTGCTCACCGTTGGGTTAGGCGAATTAACACATTTGGGGGCTTTAGATCTTTCCACTTTACACCGACTCTACCCCAGACAGCATCCGTAACTAACCTCTCCCTTGAGTTAGAATTCTCTGTTTGCTTTGAGCGACAGCATAATTGTGAACAAGTAGATTTTTAAATCAATTTTGGTGGAACTTACGTGTTCCCCAAACCTTAGATGATTTCTCATGAACCGAGTCCCAAGAGTGTGGAATACTGGGCGGCTCCTTCTGTCGGTAAAGGAACATACTGCTTCCCCACCAGACGCCTTGGACTTTGTCTCTGCTTTCGGTCACTGAGGTACTTCGGTTGGCATTCACTTTTAACAAATTATTTTATTTAAAAGGCAGATTAAACAGAGAAGGAGAGACCAAGAAAAAGATTTGTCATCCACTGGCTCTCTTCCCGCGTGGCTCCAATGGCCAAAACTTGGCTGGATCCAAATCCAGGAGCCTGGAGCTTCTCCTGGGGTCTCCCACATGGGCACAGAGGCGATGGTTGGAAGCTATGTTCCAAAGATAGCTTACAAGGATGTAAGCGATCTTCCACTGCTTCCCTAGGCACATTAGCAGGAAGTTGAATCAGAAATGGAATGGTCTGGACTTTAAGCGGCACTTTTATGGGATGCGAGCACAAGTAGAAGCTTAGGGCCCGGCAGCGTGGTCTAGCAGCTAAAGTCCTTGCCTTGAACGCCCGGGATCCCATATGGGCGCCGGTTCTAATCCTGGCAGCTCCACTTCCCATCCAGCTCCCTGCTTGTGGCCTGGGAAAGCAGTCGAGGACGGCCCAAAGCTTTGGGAACCTGCACCCGTGTGGGAGACCCGGAAGAGGCTCCTGGCTTCGGATCGGCATAGTATCGGCCGTTTCGCTCACTTGGGGAGTGAATCATCGGATGGAAGATCTTCCTCTCTGTCTTTCCTCCTCTTTGTGTATCTGACTTTGCAATAAAAATAAATAAATCTTAAAAAAAAAAACAAGTAGAAGCTTAACCTACTGCACCACAGTGCTGGCCTCCAGTGTTGACTTTCACACTGCTTTCTGTCCCTCTGTTTTGAACCCAATCCACAAAACCCTTCACTGTTTTCTCTATCACTGGATTTTATTGGACACAATCTAGAGTTTTCAATTGCAGACAAAAATTCCCAACTCCTACTTTAAGAAAATCAGATAAGCTTAGGATCAGGCCTAATATATGAAGAATTGAAGAGCTCTGCCAAAGCTGCTCCAGCAGCACAGTGGGCTCATCCTCTGCCTGAGGCAGCAGCACCCCATCTGGGCACATGTTTGAGTCCCTGCTACCCTTCCAGCTGATGGCCTGGAAGGCAGGGGAGAACGATGCACGTGCAGAGGGGCCCCCAGCTCCAGGTCAGCCCAGCTCTGGCCTTTGCAGCCATTCGGGGAGGGAGTCAGGGGATGCAAGATCTCTGGGCCAACAACAAAAAACAGACAAACAAAACAAGAGGAGAAGAGACAGAGAGCGAGCGAGCAAGCTGCCAACGAAACCAGAGCAAAAATCGCGCTTAGCTCAGTTCAGTGCACAAGGGCACGCCTTCACAATGCCTCCCCACTGGATGGCCCCAGTGTGTCACTCACTTGTGAGTTAAAGAACCTTTAGTTTCGGATTTGTTGGGTCTAGGTCATGTGCTCTAGGCCACCCCCAGCTGCTCTGGGCAATGCTGAGAAAGACACAACCCTTTTATTTCCATCAAGAAGAAATTATTTCCTGCTGAATCCATCAACAGGAGCCAATCTCTCGATAGTCCCATGAAGGACAGCCAAAAGCCAGCACATTTCCACCACAATCAAGCTCCTGTCGCTCCAAACATCTTGGATGTGTTATTCCTCACTAGATTTGAATCCACCTGTTAAGTATTTCCACAGGACACTATCTTTACCTTGATGAAATTGTGCCTCATCATTTCAACCCTTTTAAACATATATAAAGTTACTCTTAATTGTTTGCTTTTCACTGTACAAGAATTGTCTGTAAAGTTAAACTGAATCGCAGGCAGCATCTGTCATGGACGGCTCACAGTTCTCACCGGCCAAGTGTCTGAACTCCACCACGACGGTCCTAAAGTCACCGCTCCTGTGTGCCGTCCTCCCCCCGAAGGAATTCACTCATTCCTCGCTTCTCTGTGCCTAACTGCCACCGCACATGGGGAAGGAGCGTGTGCAAACAGCTTTCCTTCTCCCGAACTCTGCACCTCTTACTTGCCAACCCCTCAGTATGCTTAAAATTATGCAACAATGAAGCAAGTTAATTGAAAGTCTCGGGCCTGAGAGCAGGTGCAAGCAGTTGCTGTACGTAAGACAGGTGTCGCTCATGACAAAAACCTTCCCTCTGATCGCAACCAGTGTTTCATCCAAAAGCAGATTCATATATTAAAGCAGTTATTGCGGTCACAATGATTCATTTTTGTACAAAGAAAAACAAGTAAAAAACCAAACCCTGTTGATAAAAACACTTACCTGCCAGCACAGGCGTCCGGGGCAGCTCGATACCGCAGCATCCATCTCCGAGGCAGGCGGGAACCTTGACTCTCGGGCTCCCCAACACTGTCGAAAAGGCCTGGACTCATTTCTTGACCGGATTTCTCCTCAAGATAGGAGAAAGGACATGACCTTTCACTATCTCACCAAACTCATAGCAGAACAGAAAATATTTTTAAAGATACGCGGAGTCATACTGAAACCCAAAAACAGAAGTTATCTGAGTTGGGAGGAATCCCAAAAACAGAGTCAACAGAGTAGCTTTACAAAGAAACACGCAAGAAAGTTCTAGCTGAAAATGCGAGAGCAGCATCTAGGTACTCTACACTGGCATCTTCTTAAAAATCATTTCCTTATTTAAAAGAGTTCGACAGATAGGAAGAGAGAACAGAGGGGAGGGGAAGGAAGAAAGAGAGAAGGTAAGAAAGAGGAGAGCAGGGGAAAGAGAAAGGGGAGAAGAGGGGCAAGGAGAGGCAGTGGGGAGAAGGAGAAAAGGAGAGAGAGAGGAGAGAGAGAGAGAGGAGAGAGAGGAGAGGGAGGGAGGGAGAGAGAGAGAGAGAGAGAGAGAGAAACCCTTCCACCCGCTGGCTTCCCCCAGGAGCGGCCGCAGCAGGGCTGCACTATGCAAAAGCCAGGCTCCAGAGCTGCATTTGAGTTCCCGTGGCTGCCTCACCTGGGCCTCGTCAGCCCCTCTGCAGAGCTCATTAGCAGCGGGCTGGATGGGAAGCACCTGTCTGGCCAACGGGCACCCAGGACATGTCCGGCCCACTAGGCCCCCATGCGGACTCCTCCATATTAGCATTTCAACATGGAAATTTTGAGAAAATATGCACTTATCAGGGTCTCAAGAAAAATAAGTTGAGATATCAAGGAAAAGGGAAAACCTAAGTATTTCCCCTATGGAAAGTGAAGACTAACAACGAACAGCTGAACCCTCACTAACTAGGTAGAGTGAACCCCATACCTAAAGACATTTCCAGAGCCCTTCCCGGAGCAGAGAGGTGGGCAGGCAGCACCTCAGCCTTCAGCCTCGCTGGGGCTGCCGCAATGTCCCAAACAGGAGCTCGCGGCACTCATTTCTATTAGCTATTCTTTAATTGAAATAAATATCAATACGTTTATCAACACAACATATCTGTACGTTACTTTTAAAAATTTCTATGAGTGGTGGTGCCATAACAACACATTTGAAAAGCAACACAAGTTCTCAAGTGAACAGCTTCGAGTCAGGACCTCGGCAGTGCGGCCGGCAGTTCTAAGGGCGCGTTGCCCAACGCTGCCCGCCGGTACTTTCTGGCCTGTTCCGGTTCTGAATATTTATGCTGGTTTACCATTCTTTGTAAACATCTCAAGAAAGAACATACAATAAGAAGCAAGTGAAGATATTGTAAGGATGTATTTAATTGTTTGATTTTCATTGTGTAAACACAAGTCTTATAAAATATCAATATTATACAGATACTCCCTTAAAAATCATAAACTAAAACCTGAATTAGCAAAATAATAGGAAAAACAAAAATGTTTTCTAAAAAGCCATTTGTTTTAAATATGCTTGCATGAAACAACTCGCCTCATGCCCACGCTGAAGGTGACTTTACCTGCACTCACTGTACGTGAGCAAACAGCAGCGCAGAATGACAAAGATCAGCACTATTCATATTTTCTGTTTTCAAACACTCTTGCTTAAAGTTTAGCAATGTTAATGTTAAATATTGAATACTCATATTTATATTTTCAATGGTTTTTGTTTGACATTTATTTGGTAGAGACATACTCCCTAGTATGTTTCTAATATGAAGTGGCGATGTTGGGGCCGGCGTTGGCACAGTGGTACCCCCTTTGGGCACCATATGAAGTGGTGATGTTGGGGCCGGCGTTGGCACAGTGGTACCCCCTTTGGGCACCAGCAGTGTCCCTTATGCTCCACTTCTGAGCCAGCTCCCTGCTAAGGGCCAGGAAAAGCAAAGGAGGACGGCAAGTGCTTGAGTCCTGGACACTCCTCGTGACACGAGAAAACGCTCCTGGCTCCAACCCGGCCATGTTTGTAACTCATGTAGTCTTATTTTACAGCTTTCTGTCTGATATTGCATGATTAGAAAGAAAATAAAAGTACCCTGGTCTGGGCCCAGTGCGGTAGCCTAGTGGCTAAAGTCCACACATTGGAAGCACCAGGATCCCATATGAGCACTGGTTCTTGTCCCAGAGGCCCCACTTCCCATCCAGCTCCCTGCTTGTGGCTGGGGAGGCGGTCGAGGAAGGTCCAGGGCCTTGGGACTCTGCATCCGCTTGGGGGACCCAGGGGAGACTCCTGGCTCCTGGGTTTGGATTGGCACAGCTCTGGCCATTGCGGTCACTTGGGGAGTGAATCATCAGATGGAGGATCTTCCTCTCTGTCTCTTCTCCTCTCTGTATGTCTGACTTTGCAAGAAAATTAAATCTTAAAAAAAAAAAAAACCTACCCTGATCTGTTTTATTCACAGAAGTTTCCTGGCAACCAGAGTAATAGCTAGCCCGTAAGTTCTCCATAAATATTTTTTTTTATTAATAAATTTTATTTTGACATTCTTTACATAGTTAATTAGGGTAAGAAGGTTCAAGGGCTACAGGAAAGTGGATAATACTAATATGTTTTCCATATTGTTACCTTCATGTTTAAAAGGGGGGTATTAAGGGAGAAGGCCCACCCAATTTCCCACCCTCCCCAAGTCCCGGGTGTAGGGCATGCTCTGAGGTTCTTGCTCAAGTGGTTTTGATATTGCAACAGTTATGAATCGCTGTCAATCTTGCCGCTCCAAGCACTATGAGGTCTTTGAAAAATCCACTGATTGACATAGTCCATCATAGCTTAGATGGTTGGTTGACCTGTTCTGTCTTCTCTCTTTTCTTCGTTAGGGTTCTGAGTCCAGCATTTAAATTAGGAAGATCTCCAAAGAAACTTCTTGTATGTGCTAACAAGTACAGGGCCTGGCACCGTCCATCGCTCCAATCAGCTGGTGGTTGCAATTCCTGGGTTGGTTCTGTTTTCACTCCCGACTTCCACTGGAACCAATGGGTGTTGCAGTCCAGTCTGGTTCTGCCCAGCACATACTTGGCCCTCACATAAACCAGCGGGAGCTGTAGCCTAGGTTGGAGCGACCCACAATAACCCCAACCAGGCCCACCCCCTACCCTGGTTTGCCAGTAAGTGTAGCAGTAATCCAGTCTGTCCCACATCCCATTCCACCCCAGCCGCTGTCTTAGTTTTATGTCCTCCCGTGGAAGTGGTAACCCAAGAGGGATGAGCCCACTATTTCCCTCCCAGGCCTCTCCCACTCCCAGATTCCAGTTGATGCTGCCCAAACAAACCTCGCCCACTTTAATTTTGTTTGCACCAGTAGGAATAATCCGCCCAGCCTGGCTTTTCCCTGATCTAGTCCACATGAGGCGCACAGGTGTGGTAGCTCTGCCTAGTCTGGTCTGCCCCCATCCCAGCCCATGCTCTCCTGCAGAAGTAGCTGTCCAGCAAAGGAACCCTCCCTTATTCCCCTGCCAGCTCTGCCCACTTCCTTTCTTGTTCTCAGGCTGGTTGGGCGCTGCGGTCCCTTCTGGTACAGGCAACCTCACCTCGGCATTCCATAATGTGCACTAGTCTTTGTTGCGACCGACCCTGGGTCGACCCACACTGGTGCCTGGATTTGCCAGTGGATGATGTGGACAGATTCAGCCTGGTCTTGCCCCCACGTCTGCCAACTGTATGCCAGTGGGTAGGTTTCCATGGCCTTTTCTGGGCTGTTTCCTATCATGTTTCTTGCGTTTACCTGCTGGGTCTGTGTCCTGCCAGAGGAGTTGCCCAGGCTCCTCCATCAGAACCTCTCCCAATGCCAGGTTTCACGCTTACCAGTGGGTCCATGAGCCAACCCTACTCAGTCCACCTCCTGTCATAGCAGGAACTGTGGCTTTTCCTGACTGGCCTTCAACCCAATCTGGTTCTTGCTGTTGGATGTTCCAGCCCAGCCATGGTTTGTCCATACCCACGTATGGCTCACACATGGCTCAGTAGGGGTTTGAGACCCTGCCTAGTCCATCCCACATCTGCCCTGGTCCTCCAGAACACCAGGGGGAGTCGGGGTCCGGCCCTGTTCGGTGCATCCAATCCCAGTCCACACTTGTGCCAAGGGAGACTACAACTGTTTCCAGATCAGAACGCAGCCCCCTTCCAGGCCACGCGCCTCTTGGTGGGAACCTCAGCCCAGCTAGGGTTGTCCCCTTTGCTCCCCAATCGGGTCCGTTCCCAGGCATAGATCACATGCCTGCCAATGGATGCTCTGACTCAGCTTGGCACAGCCCCTCCCCTGTCTCGAACTCTGCCTTAGACACTGTGGCTTAGCGTCCCAGGCTCCCACAGACCAGCAGGTACAAGAGCCTAGCTCGGCATGACCTCTGCTCCCTCCTGGTTTCTAGTTTTACTTGTGGGCTAAGGTTTGCTCAGTCGTGCCTAATCTACTCTGTTCCATTACCAGTTGACACATTGGCCAACTGTTGGAGCTACTTGTGCAGGGCAAGCCCCAAGCCATAGCTTCTGCATGACTGGTATTTGGTGCTCAGCATTATTAGTGATTACAAGTTTTGCTAAGGAAGAGTTACTGCCTGTTTCAGGTCCAAGAAGCACAATGGGTTCAACCTGGAGCTAATTAAGCAGCAACTCAAAGAACCAAATCCCCAGAGCTCCCCAGCCGGGCGGCCAGCAGGCGGAGCCTGGCACCAATGGCGCACTGGCCGCCCGGGGAGGACGGCTCACCATGTGCCCATGGCGGCCGTCCGGGATCCAGGCATGAGACGCCCCATCCTGAGACCCACCAGCTGCCAGGAGGCTGCTGGAGGTTTAAATAACCCAGGCCCAAGGTCGCGCCCCTCCCAAATCCCACTCACCGCCCCATGAAGGCGGCGGGTGGGCCCCGGACCTGTCCATAAATATTTATCAAACAATTCCTGAATAATATGACTCAGAAAGGAATAAGGAATGATTTTACCTTAGACTGGCCATTTTCCTTTAGGTCACACTGTCCCGCCCCAATGCCAGAGCCCGTAAGGAGCGTGGTGCCCGGGGCCACGTTGTCGTCACCGTCCTGCTGTGGAGCCTCAGCTCACTGGGGAGGCCGTGTCCTCATTCCTAGGAAGCCTGACATCTCAGGGATATTGGCAGGATTATCTTAGCTGAAGCTAACAGCAGATGTGGATGTTAGGTGCAAATTTTTTAAAAATTCAAAATAAAAAATAAATAAGTAAAAATTTAAAAGTAAAAATAAATAAACGAAAAAGGAAGGTAGTAGAAAAAAGTCACGTTAGTGTCAATTCAATGTAAAAACTTAAAACAAAATGGTTTGGGCATCGCCTTGTGGTGGCATGTTAGAAAGCAGGCCGAGTGGCCCGTTCCACCAACTGGTCAACCGTTCCATGGGCAGTCAGGTTAAAAATTTAAACAGAGAGTTCGCCTCCTTATTCCCAGAGGAAGTTTATTATTCTTCTGTTTCTGCAGATCGCTCAGGGCTCCTGGCCGTCGTTCCGATGGCGCTGGTTTCTGGCCTGGCTCTGGTTCTGGGTCCCCACCGTTCCTCACGGTGACCATTAGGATCGCTCCAGTAACCTCTCAAAACAAACAAATATACATACAAACAAAAAATCTAGAATGGACAGACAACAACATGGAAAGCTTAGAATCAGACAGGAAACGCCCAGCGTGGACCCAAACAGGCCTCACTAGGTGGGACACAAAGATTAGTAACGCCTCACTGGGGTATTGGGGATTTCTCTGCACACCCATCCTAAATTAAAAAAAAAAATGTATTGTACCTAAACTGATAACTGTATGGAATCAGGCTGAATACAAACCAAAATTGAAATGTCTATGAAGAAGTCACAGGATGTAGTTAAGAAACCGCATCTTCCCATCAACATACTATTAATCAATGTCATGTCAATTGATGCCATGAGGTTGTAAATGGCTGTTGACGGCATGTCGGGGCCTTTAATTGTTTAGGATGATGCTTAGCTGGACTTACCTTCAGACCAGAGATGGTCTCACCAAGAAATCATTGAACCCACTAGGATAATAAGACACTGGACTTTATGCTTGGTAAATATTTCCAATGAAAGACCTTCAACTGAATTTGAACTGTGGTAATACAACAAGGTGGAGAAATCCACCATGGGGAGAGGGTTCGGGGAGGGGAGGGGGGAATCCCAGTGCCCATAACACTGTGTCACATAATGCAATACAATTAATAAAATTAAAAAAAAAAAAAAAACTTAAACAAAATGGTTTGGGCGCCACCTTGTGGTGGCACGTTAGAAAGCAGGCCGAGTGGCCCATTCTACCAACTGGTCAACCGCTCCATGGGGAGTTAGGTAAAAACTTAAATAAAATAAAATGGTTTGGGCGCCGCCTTGTGGTAGCATGTTAGAAAGCAGGCCGAGTGGCCCGTTCCACCAACTGGTCAACCGCTCCATGGGAATTAGGTTAAAAACTCAAATAAAATGGTTTGGGCGCCGCCTTGTGGTGGCATGTTAGAAAGCAGGCCGAGTGGCCTGTTCCACCAACTGGTCAACCGCTCCATGGGAATTAGGTTAAAAACTCAAATAAAATGGTTTGGGCGCCACCTTGTGGTGACATGTTAGAAAGCAGGCCGAGTGGCCTGTTCCACCAACTGGTCAACCGCTCCATGGGAATTAGGTTAAAAACTCAAATAAAATGGTTTGGGCGCCACCTTGTGGTGGCATGTTAGAAAGCAGGCCGAGTGGCCTGTTCTACCAACTGGTCAACCGCTCCATGGGGAGTTAGGTAAAAACTTAAATAAAATAAAATAGTTTGGGCGCCGCCTTGTGGTAGCATGTTAGAAAGCAGGCCGAGTGGCCCGTTCCACCAACTGGTCAACCGCTCCATGGGAATTAGGTTAAAAACTCAAATAAAATGGTTTGGGCGCCGCCTTATGGTAACATGTTAGAAAGCAGGCCGAGTGGCCTGTTCCACCAACTGGTCAACCGCTCCATGGGAATTAGGTTAAAAACTCAAATAAAATGGTTTGGGCGCCGCCTTGTGGTGGCATGTTAGAAAGCAGGCCGAGTGGCCCGTTCCACCAACTGGTCAACCGCTCCATGGGGAGTTAGGAGAGACTTACCATTTTCATGAAGTCCTGACAAACTTCCAGGAACTGCCAAAAAAAAAAAAAAATCTAAGGCGTTTTGAATCCTGGACATCAGTATGCCGACAGACTCTGTGTGTGTATGAGAGATCTATGGATCATTTCTATGAATGATCAAACACGGGTGTCAATAAGTTGACTGAGACTCCCTTCAAAAGTATATGTGTTCATTTAGAAACCTAAACTAAAAGGGCCAGCATATCAGGCTGAGCCACAGCTTGCAATGCCAGCATCTCTGTTAATGTGACTGGGAAGCAGTGGAAGGTGGTCCACACACCTGAACCTCTGCCACCTGCTTGGGATGCAGTGGAAGGTGGTCCACGCACCTGAACCTCTGCCACCTGCTTGGGATGCAGTGGAAGGTGGTCCACGCACCTGAACCTCTGCCACCTGGGATGCGTGAGTGTCCAGCACCTGACCTCTGCACCTGCTTGATGCAGTGGAAGATGGTCCACGCACCTGAACCTCTGCCACCTGCTTGGGATGCCAGAGTTGAACTCCTGGCTGCTGGATTCATTCTGGCCCAGCTCTAGCTGTTGTGGTCACCACAGAGACCCAGCAGATGGAAGATCTTTGTCCTTCTCAATTGCTCGGTCTCAAACAAATCTTTAAAATAAAAATGGAGATGAACAATTAACACTTTTACACAAAGTGTTCTTAAAAGGCCCAAATTTAAAGTTAATATTTAATCTTTTAAAAAATCAATCCAAAAGTTCAAATTTAGAAGACCTTAACTAAATATACAGATATTTTATACTTATTAAATATATCCTTAAGTCATTTTTATGAAATGAGAATGTTAAATTTAAAAAGTGGGATAAAATTGGTTGCTATTTTTGACCTAAAATATTTTATTGGGGAGGTTTTTGTGTATATGATTGAGAATTTGAACAGCAAAGCTGTTATTAGACGCTACTATGAGTGATAAAATCATGTGGTGTCTCGTATTTTAATTCTATTTAAAATTCCCAAATTTGATGTGATGAGCAGGCGGTGCTAAGATGTGAGTGAAAACTCCTGATGTAATACATGAAGGCTATAACATTAACAGTTAAGTTCTCTTCACTCTCCATCAAGACCACTCCCACATAAGGCAACCTGCGCACCCAAGGTCAAGCAGAGAAAATAATTGACAAACGAGACAACCTGGAGGAAAAACACCTTCCAGAGGTTTGAGAACGACTGTAACATCACAGCGACGGACTTTCTTCCTGTTGGAAGTAGACGGAACAAAATACGACAATTGAGGTTTTTTTAAGTTATAGTTAAGTTTCAGCATCTCTTTCAAAAATTCATACAAACATGGAAGCTAAGAACACCTGCCAGCCTGACTGAAGTTTCTTGTTTTTGACAACCTGTTTATTTTTTATTTTGATATATATTTTTGGTTCAGAGACTTGAAGAAAAACATGATGATTCCTTTAAGATAAGAAAAAAAAAAAAAACAAAAAAAAAAACCAGTCCTGATGAGGCTCATGCTGTAATAAACCCTTGGAGCTGGTTTAGCTCATGTGTACTCCTCAAAGGTCAAAAGCAACAATTCAAAGAGTGTGTGTGAATGCAGGTTCTGGGTTTTCAAAACGAATGATCAAATAATTCGGTTAAGTAAATTTAGTTTTTGCAGAGATTCGCCACCTAATTCCTGCTTCCTTGCTGTCTGAATTTTCCCTAGAGCTCTGATCATAATCATGGAAACAGCAATGCAGACACAACCGCTGGCAGTCCGATCATCCCAGTGCCAGCCACCGTGAACAGTTCTCGAACAGCCCGGAAGGAGCAGTCGCTGTGTGGGGATTTTGCCGCTGGGGAGACGGCAGGACAAACCAACATGCTCCAGTCAGTGTATTTAAGTGGTTTAAAAACTCCAAGCATTTTTCAACTGACAGAAAGGCTGAAACTTTGCTCAGCATATCACATGAGCGCACCGCCTCAGGGAGGCGAATGTCTTGGGGGAGCAGTTTGTCACCTCTCACCATGTTTATGAGGCAGAGCAACGGCAAGGGAGTGTCAACCACACCGTAAATTTGGCAATATAATACATCGAATATCTGATATGATTACCACAGTGCAAAAATTTTCCAAGTTGAAATCAACTCTGGCTTTATTTACTCATCAGCATTCCAATCTAATGAAATAATAAACTTGGCCCATCAACACATAATCCATTTCTTTCATCATAGTAACATTTTTCATGCAAGTAACAGTTTTAATGTCATAATGTAACTGCTGTAAGTTAAATTGATTCAATTTAATTAACAAGCATTTATTTCGCGCCTACCTGTGCACAGCACTGTCCTAGGCATACAAAAGGATGAGAAGATACGGTCCCTGCTCAAAGGGAGCTTACAACCTGTGTAGGAAAGACGACGCGTGCATACAAGAACCACTGAAAATCACATGGAGATAAACATAACTAACGACCTACGCACTCAAGGCAGCCTGTCGTGAAGGCTCCGTGATGGAGAAGCGATGCTATCGGGAAAAGACGATCAGCAAGAGGACTGACAGAATCGTGAGGTCAGAAAGGAGAAACCACAGGAGGGTGACACACATCAGCATGGCCGGTGCAGGGACTGGCAGGGGGACTGGTGTGGCTCCAGAGAGGGGCGGAGTGGAGGCATGCTGCCCAGGCTGGTGAGGGCAAGTGGGCATGGCTGCTCGCGGTCAGGGCTGATGTTCATTTTACAATATTCTTTCAACTCACCGAGACACAAAAGCCCACAAACAGAAGTGTGTTTTCTAGCCTTGACAACAAAGCAACGAAAACTTGTAGAATGCTGAGAGAGTAAGCCCAGGGAAACGGTCACTGAAATTCGAACAGACACACTGTGGGGCAGCAGTCACTTCTGGCATTGGTTCTCTTCCTTACTTGAATTGATGAAGAGCTGGGTTGGTTCAGAGTCAAGAAGCTCGTGAAGGCAGGAGACATCCCCACTCTGCACTCGCTTAGCGACTCAATTCCTTCTCAGGCCAAATCCAGGCTGCATGTATATTTGTGGGAACAGGAGGAAAAAATATATTTATATATATATATATGTTTCTGCTCTCGTAAAAGTAGGTGAGTTCCTTATTTTCTGAGCTTAGACGGAAAAACAGGAAGGTAAAGTCACGCGTAGCTCAAGACAAGGCTGAAGAAATGGGCTTTAGCAAACAAGCATTGTTTTGAAAATTAACCCCCATCCTAGCCTACATAGCTGGGTCACACCAGCAATTTACTGCATTAAAGCAGGGGGGCAGAGCAGGGCAAAAAGCAGTGGCGCAGGAACAGATCTGTAATTGAGAAGAGGTGGAGACCCCTGGTTCACGTGGGACTGATGATGCTTTTATGCAAGAACATGACCTTGATAATCCGTCTGGGGTAGAACAAGGGGTTGTTTCTTCAACAGAAAGAAACCGTCCAGATATCTGTGCGAGTTACTGGCCACCACCAGCTGCGGCTGTTAAAAAAGAGAGAAAGCGCTGATCCAACAAAGGCACATTGAACTCGGTTCCTGCTTAGCTGTCTAAGGGGAGGCTGTCTGAAATGTGGATCTTCCAAAAGTGCCCTACTCTGCTTTAATACTCACCACTTTTCTATTCAAAATGTTTCTATATTTACTTAATAAAATTCTGATAAATTGCAATTACAGGAGAATCAAAGTCTTGCTTTTTTGCAATGCTTACTCACAACTGCAAATGTAATGAACATGGAGATGTATCATTTTCAGATCTTTCCAAAGCCAAGAGGTCCTCGTTGTCCAATAACTACTCAGGGCATAGTTACTGTGAGACTGCACACAGCTCGGGGAAAGTCAGCTAATGGCATGCTAGAACATTGCACCATTATTTCATTAAGGGAACAGTAAGTCTCAACTAGAATTCTTAGCTTAGAATCCAGAACTTTGCACCTACCACTTTAAGCACGAATTTGGTGCTATCCTGTTACACAAAAGCGCTGCTGGGATGTGTGTTGTATGCTGTTCTAGTTCCCCATCTGCAAAGTCTAAATGAACCTAAGCAGCACCCACTACTGTAACCCCTTCTTAGACTTCAAGTCTGCAGTCATCACTTCTCAGGTAAGGGCTATGGGCTGGACACAATTAGAGAAAGAGATCTAGTCACTGCTTCTCCTGGTGAAGGACACGTGAAGTAAGACGCTGGAATGACCTCTTGCCTTCTCCCAAACATGACAGTTACAGAACTGAAGACACGGAAGTGGGAATAAACTCTTAAGAAAGTGACACTGAGAGAGGACAAGCAGTGACTGTTCAAGTAATATCTATTTTAACAGAAATCTTACGTTCATAGTTGAGAAGCAGCACAGTTCACAGGAGAGCTCCACAAAGTTCAGACTTTTGCAGCACCCGGCACCCCCAGACATGAACATTAAGGGGATGACTGTCTCTGTCTTAGGCAGCAAGTTCAGGTTTACGAGTGGAGAAGTCGTACCTCCCGCCCCTATGTAATTCTTCCCCCATGGACTCAAGCGATGCTGGCCAGTCGTCACCTGGACGATGATGGGGAGGGCGCACTAACCCTCCCCTCCCGCGCTCCCGGAAAGGCCCGTGACGAAGAGGGCTCTGTCTGTGTCGGCCCTGCACTTCCTGACTCTGGAGGCTGGCCTTCCAAGGACCACTTGCGTTCTTGTTTCCCGTGGAAATGATCTCCTGATTACCACAGAGGATTGGTTCCAATACTCTTCAGGCACCAAAATTCACAGATACGCATATCCCTACCACAAAATGGCACTTTTTTTTTTTTTTTTTTATTGTTACTTACACTGTATTGTGTAGTACAGTTTTATAGGCACTGGGGATTCCCCCCACCCCTCCCCATACCCCTCCCCCCATGGTGGATTCCTCCACCTTGCTGCATAACCATAGTTCAAGTTCAGTTGAGATTCATTGCTTGCAAACACATGCCTAGCATAAAGTTCAGCGTCTTATTGTCCAGATAAGTTCAGTGGCCTCCTGGGGAGACCTTCTATGGTCTGAAGATAGGTCTAACAGAGTAAAGATCCGGTCGGTTAAAAGCCCCAACAAGGCCTCAGTATCAATATACAACATTATGGAATTAATTGACATAGTATTGGGTAAACAATATGTTAAAAATAATGCAAGTTCCATTCTTCGAAACATCTGGGTTGAGACAGCATCAATGACACGTTCAAAAAATAACAAACAACCAAACAATAAATTACAGGTTAAATCAAGGCGAACATGTGGTATCTAATCTTTTGGGATTCACTCATTTCCCTTAGCATTATAGTTTCCAGTTGTGCCCATTTAGCCACAAAGAACTGCATTTTGTTTTTTTTAACAGCTGAGTAGTATTCCATGGAGTAGATGAACCAAAGCTTTCTTATCCAATCTTCTATTGATGGGCATTTCGGTTGCTTCCATGTTTTTGCAATTACTGATTGTGCTGCAATGAACATGGGGATGCATGTTGGTTTGTCGTAAAACAGGTGTTTTGGATATATTCCTAGGAGTGCTATTGCTGGGTCATATGGCATGCAGATTCCGAGTTGTTTGAGTGTTCTCCAGACTGATTTCCATAAAGGCTGTACCAATTTGCAGCTCCACCAGCAGTGGAGTAGGGTTCCCTTTTCCCCGCATCCTCGCCAGCAAGCGTCGTTGGTGTTCTTGTTTATGTGGGCCAATCTTACTGGTGTTAGGTGGTACCTCATCGATGTTTTAATTTGGATTTCCCTTATTGCTAGGGAGCTGGAACATTTTTTCATATGTTTGTTTGCCATTTGGACTTGCTCCTTTGTGAAATGTTTGCCCATTTCCCTTGCCCATTTCTTGAGTGGCTTGTTTGTTTTGGTTTTTTGGTTGTTTTGAAGTTCTTTGTATATCCTGGAAATTAGCCCCCTATCGCCTATATCGTGTGCAAAGATCTTCTCCCACTCTGTGGGTTGCTTTTTTACTTTGTTGATTGTTTCCCTTGCTGTACAGAAGCTTCTTAGTTTGATGAGGTCCCATTTGTTTATTCTGTTCTCAACTGCTATTGCTTTTGGTGTCCTTCTTAGAAAGTCGGAACCTACTCCTAGGTCTTGCAGTGTATTTCCTACATTTTCTTGCAAGAGTTTGAAGGTTTCTGGATGTAGGTTTAGGTCTTTTATCCATGTAGATTGGATCTTAGTGTATGGTGATAGATGTGGGTCTATCCTTTTGTTTCTACAGGCTATCAGCCAGTTGTCCCAACAACATTTACTAAAGAGGCCTTCCCACTTGCTTGAGCTATCATTGGTCTTTTTGTCAAAGATTAATTGGCTGTATTTGTGTGGGTTCCCTTTTGGTGCTTCTATTCTATTCCATTGATCTTCTTTTCTGTCTTTGTGCCAGTACCAGGCTGTTTTGATAACCACTGCTCTATAGTATGTCCAGAGGTCCGGGATTGTGATTCCCCCTGCTAATCTCTTATTTTTCAGGATGGTTCTAGCTATTCGTGGTTTTTTGTGTTTCCAGATGAACTTTTGAATCATTGTATCCAGTTCCGTGAAGAATGTTTTGGGCAATTTGACTGGAATTGCGTTGAAAATGTATATTGCTTGTGGTAGTATAGACATTTTAATGATATTGATTTTGCCTATCCAGGAGCACGGGATGTTATTCCATCTTTTGAGGTCTTGTTCAATTTCCTTTTTAAATAGTTTGTAGTTTTCTTCGAATAGGTCTCCTACGCTTTTGGTTAGATTTATTCCCAAATACTTCATACTTCTCTCTGCTATTTTGAATGGTATCCTGTTGGTTAGATCTTCTTCCATCTTGGTGTTATTTGCGTACACTATGGCTGTTGATTTTCGTTCGTTAATTTTGTACCCCGCCACTCTGCCAAACTCTCGTATAAGTTCTAGCAGTTTCTGTATTGATTCTCCTGGTTTTTCTATGTATAGGATTATGTCATCTGCATATAGTGAAAGCTTGACTTCTTCGTTTCCTATACGTATGCCTTTGATTTCTTTTTCTTGTCTTATGGCCTCTGCAAGTACCTCTAGGACTATGTTGAATAGCAGTGGTGATAGCGGGCACCCTTGTCTTGTTCCAGATCTCAGTGGGAAGGGTTCTAGCTTTTCTCCATTCAGTATGATACTGGCGTTGGGTTTTTCATAAATTGCTTTAATTATGTTGTGGATTTTCCCATCTATGCCTACTTTGGCTAGAGTTTTTAGCATGAAGAGGTGTTGGATTTTGTCGAAAGCTTTTTCTGCATCTATTGAAACTATTATGTGGTTCTTGTTTTGCAGTTTTTGGATATGGTTTATAACATTTATGGATTTCCGAATGTTGAACCATCCCTGCATTCCAGGGATGAATCCTACTTGATCCGGATGAATGATCTGTCTGATGATTTTTTGAATTCTATTGGCTAGGATTTTGTTGAGAATTTTAGCATCAATGTTCATCAGAGAGATAGGTCTGTAGTTTTCCTTCTCTGATGGTTCTCTGTCCGGTTTTGGGATTAAGGTGATGTTGGCTTCATAGAATGAGTTTGGGAGGGTTGCTTCCTCCTCTATTGTTTTGAAGAGCTTGTAGAGGATTGGGGTTAGTTCTGTTCGGAATGTTTTGTAGAATTCTGTAGTGAAGCCGTCTGGGCCTGGGCTTTTTTTCGTTGGGAGATCCTTGATGACTGTTTCAATCTCTACCTCGGTTATGGGTTTATTTAATTCTGCAGTTGCCTCCGGACTGAGTTTTGGTAAGTGGTGGGAGTCCAGGAACTTTTCTATTTCTTGGTGGTCCTCAAATTTGTGGGAGTACAGTTCTTTGTAGTAATTTCTAATTATTTTCTTAATGATTGCAGTGTCTGTTGTTATGTTGCCTTTTTCATCTTTAATGCTATTGATTCTCACTTTCTCTTGTTTTTTTTTGGTCAATCGGGCCAGTGGAGTGTCTATTTTGTTTATTTTCTCAAAAAACCAACTTTTTGATTTGTTGATTTTATGTATAGTTTTTTTGATTTCTATTTGGTTTATCTCCTCCCTTGTTTTGATGATTTCTTGTTTCCTATTGTGCGTGGGACTCTTCTGCTGCTGTTTTTCCAGATCCTGGAGGTGTGTGGTTAGTTCCTGTATTTGGCGTCTTTCTTGGGCCTTGACATGCGCTCCGATTGCAATGAATCTACCTCTTAGCACTGCTTTGGCGGTGTCCCACAAGTTTTGGAATGTTGTATCAGAGTTTTCGTTGGTTTCCATGAATTTTTTGATCTCATCTTTAATTTCTTCTCTGACCCATTGTTCGTTTAATAGCATATTGTTCAATTTCCAAGAGTGCCTATACTTCCTGGGGAGTTTTGAGTTGTTGATTTCCAGTTTCATCCCATGGTGGTCTGAGAGGGTACATGGTATGATACTAATGTTTTGGAAGTTGTTTAGATTCGCTTTATGTCCTATCATGTGATCGATTCTGGAGAAGGTGCCATGCACCGCTGAGAAGAATGTATAGTCTGTGGCCTTAGGATAAAAAGTTCTATATATGTCTACTAAGTCTAGTTGTTCTATTGTTTGTGTGAGCTCTGTTGTTTCTTTGTTGAGTTTTTGTTTCGTGGACCGGTCCATTGTTGTTAGAGGTGTGTTGAGATCGCCTACAAGAATTGTGCGGGTGTCTATGTCTTCCTTTAAGTCTGTAAGTAATTGCTTTACGTAACTAGGTGCATTAAGATTCGGTGCATAAACATTAATGATGGTGATTGCTTCTTGATGGATCATTCCTTTCACCAGTATAAAATGGCCTTCCCTGTCTCTTTTGATATTAGTTAGAATGAAATCTATTTCATCTGAAATTAGGATAGCTACCCCAGCTTTTTTTTCTCGTCTATTGGCGTGAAATATCTTTTTCCATCCCTTCACTTTCAGTTTCTTTGCATCCTTTCTGGTTAGATGCGTTTCTTGTAGGCAACAGATGGTTGGGTCTTGTTTGATGATCCATTCTATTAATCTCTGTCTTTTGATTGGTGAATTTAGACCATTTGTGTTGAGAGTTAAAATTGAGAGTTTGCAATTTTGCCCTGCCATGTGATTGTGTTGTGTGTGTGTTGTTGCCAATGTAGTTGTCTTGTTTGTGCAGCTTTTAGTTTGGAGACCTTCTTATTTGCCAGCTTTGTTTGTGATTTGCCTCCTTTTTGTCCGGGACTAGTGCATTTCTAAGGAGACTTTGCAGAGCTGGTTTTGTGTAGACATATTCTTCTAGTTTTTCTTTGCTATTGAAGTATCTGATTTCGTTCTCATATACAAATGAGATCTTTGCTGGGTAGATTATTTTTGGTTGACAGTTGTTTTGTTTCAGGACTTGGAAGATCTTTGTCCATTCTCTCCTTGCTTGTAGGGTCTCTTCGGAGAAGTCAGCAGTGATTCTGATGGGTTTTCCCCTGTATGTGATCTTTTCTCTACTTCGTGCTTGTCTCAGGATTCCTTCTTTGTCTTCATTGGAGTAGAACCTGAGCACCGTGTGTCTGGGTGAGGATCTCTTTGGATCATGTCTGTTGGGAGTTCTCTGTCCATCCTGTATGCGGGGTGGATTCGTGTTCCAAGTGTTTTGGAAGTTTTCCTGTATAATTTCATCAAGCACTGCTTGCATCCCAGATTCTCTTTCTACTCCCTCAGGGAGGCCGATGATCCGAATATTCAGTTTTCTAAGGTAATCCTTCATCTCTTGCATCATTTTATTAGTTTTGCTGAGGTTTGTCTCCAGCTGTTTAATTCGCTGGGCACTTTCATTTTGTGTGTCTTCTGTTTCAGAGATCCTTTCCTCTGCCGCATTTATTCTGTTGATGAGGCTTTCAATCTTATTCTCTTGGGCATCCAGTTTGGTTTTGATTTGTTGTATTTCGGTGATTATGCGGTTCTGGTAGTCTTCCAGCTTTGTGTCCACGTCTCTGAGAAATTTTAGCATTATTTTCATCAATTCCTTTGCTGGTAACACGTCCATGTCTTCATCTCGCATCGCCGATATTGATAATGGCTTTTGGCCCATGTTTGGTGGGGTGCTGGCTCTTTCATCTGGAGCACAGCTCTTTCTGGTGGTTTTTCCCATTGCGTTGGTGTATTCTGGTGGGGCAAATGAACCCGTGTGTTGAGGGGCTGTCAGGTGCTTTCCTGTAGAGATTGGAGCCTGCAGGCGTGGTGTTGCCGGGCGTGGTAATTTTCAAGGCACCGTTGGTGCGTTCTCAGGGCCCGGGGCTGAAGAGCACCACCTTGGGGGCCCAGTGGATTCCAGGCACACTCTGGGCACCTCTTCAACAGGTGTGACACCCCAGGGCGTGGAGGGATGGAGGCGCTCTCTGGGTGTGCCCCCTGCACGGGAATCCACAGGACTTAGAAGGTTTTATGTGCTTTCTCCCTGCGTTCTCCGTGTCAGGGACTGCAAGGTTTTTCAGAGCCCACCTGGTGCGTCTCCCACACACGGGACTGTGGGTGAGGCACTTTCCAGGCGTGGCTCTTGTGCAGTGAATCCACCACTCGTGGTGTGTGGGTGTTCAGAGCCCCTGCTCCTGTGTGGCTCTCTCACACCGGCCCTTAGCGGGGGAGTGGCCCAGGCGCCCTGTTATTATTTCACGGCAGGTTCGCACCGTGTCAGTGTGATGCAGGAGTTTTCAGAGCTCTCCTGGTGGGTCGCCCACGCTCAGAACTGCGGGGTGGGAGGCGAGGGGTGAGCAGTTCACCCTATGGGAGTGGTACCTGCGTGTCGGGGACACACAGCGCTACACTTCCCAAGTCTCAAAGCTCCCCTGACATCTGACACCTGCGCTGTGGAGGCGGCTGCTGCAGGTGGGGCCGCCTAGTCCGCTCGGCTGCTGCAGGCGGGGCCGCCTAATCCGCTCGGCTGCTGCAGGCGGGGCCGCCTAGTCCGCTCGGCGCAGCGACCAGGGTCTTCCCGATGTTATCGCGCTTCCACCAGGCAGGATGTGGAGGACTCCAGATCCTCACCAGCAGCCTCTGCGCACTGAGACGCACTGGCCCTCTCAGTGTAGGAACATCCGAGGCGCCTTCCTGGTGCCCCCTCAGCCACCAACACCACTGTGCGTAGTTCCCAAGGCATAAACCCGACAGCTTCAGTCTCTCTGCCCCGCGTTCTCAGAGGCTGGACCCTCAGTAGGGGGTCAAGGAGTGCGGAGGCTACCACGTCAACCCCCCGGCTCACCAAACATCCGGCCGCTGCAGTCTGCCTCCGCCTCCCGCCGGCGACGGTCCGCCCGATCTCCCCGCCTCCGGGCTGTCCGCGTCTCCCGTCAGGCCGCTTTCAAAAGTGACTCAGCAGGTCTGGAGTGGGATGTCGGTTTCTCTACCTTTGCCCTGCTCCGTTCTCGCTGTTCTTCCGAGTTGTGTGGATCTTTTTGGCTCCACACTGTCCCAGGGAGCCTCACGGACCTCTCCCTGCGATTCCCTGCTGTTCCACTTTGCTGCTTCTGTAACTTTCTATCCCTCTTTCACTGGACGCTCTCTCACAGCCTTCCTCCTACGTCGGCCATCTTCTTTCCGGAGGATTCAAAAATGGCACTTTTTAAGTATAGTCTACACACACACATTAGACCATCTCTGGATTGCTCACACTGCCTAATGCGATGCACATTGTAGGTAAACAGCTGCCAGGATGTACTGTTTAAGGGATAATGATGTTATTTTTAAATTTGCACAGGATTATTCCTAATGTGATTTTATATAAAAAAAATCATGTTTTTGATTGGCAGTTGATTGGATCTTTGGATGCAAAACATGCATATTACAGCTAGGGAGGGCCAAGTTTACTTTATAATTCAGCAGGCTTAGAAAAAGCACAGCTAATGGATTAGAGGAGGCTCCTGGCAGCCACTGTGATGAGCTCAGAGAGACACACCCCTGGGATCTTCCCATTGTCTCCATCCAAGTGTAAAAATAGTCAAAATGTGCAAGGGCGAGTCTGCCTTTGTGTCTGCTATGTGACTTTGGGGTGTTCTCTTCATTTTCTACCAGTATTCAAGGTTAAATTTTTTAAAAAGCTACTGTTAAATTTACATTCCTAAGTTTTTTTCTTTCTCCCCTTTTAAAACTCCTCGTAAAACAACCCATCTCCCTGAATATAAAGCGAAGACTTGAAACACGGGCCATGGGACTGTGGACGGAATTGCCCACTTCAGGCAGACCGCCCGCTATCGAACCCTCCATTTGGAGGAACAAAGCAAAGCGGGGAGCACGGCGGCAGCTGAGAAATGAAGCTGCGCCCTCAGCGCCTCTCACCTGCGCGGGCGGCCGCCATCTTCTTGTTCCGCATCTTGTTCTCCAGCGCTTGCTACACCGGAAGAGACGGGAGCAGCAGTCAGAACTCCTCCCTTCCTCCTCCTTGACACTAAGTAAGACGACGTTTCTGTGAAACGCATTCTTACCATTTTCCTCTTCTTTTTGAGATCCAGGTTTGCTGCCTTCTGGCCCTTGGCAGTAGCATTGAGATAATAGATGGTCAAACTAAATGTAGAAAAATAGTAATAAAATAAAAAAAAAATAATAAAGCAAAATGCATGCCATCTTTCAGCTCCTCGAGATTCTTCGTAAACTGACGGTGACTAAATCCTTCGATGAGCGCGCAAGGGGGTGCCACCTGTACTGTGTAGGTAGCAGTGAGGGTTCGGCTCAGGACTGCCCAGTGACAAGGACGAGTCCAGGAGGGTCCCAAGCTCCGTCCTCCAGGCTGCACCACTCAATACTGGCTTCCTCTTGGAAACACACTGACATCATATTAAGTTGTAATTAAAAACAACTTGTTAATTTAACAGCAATGGTATCCAAGAGAGGAAAATGTATTGATGCTACATGTCAAAAGAGGAAAGCCACATTCTACCCTAAATTCCCTCCTTTGGCCTTTAACTGGGAACAGAATCCTCACAGGCGTAGTAGATTAATATGGATTTTTTCCATAAAATATATTGTTTCCATTTCCATTTCTCCTTGTCTTTATAAAAGAATATGCTTCCAGAAAAAGCAAATTGCAACCTAGCAATTCTGCTGAAAGCAGCACTCTCATCTTAGGGGAAAAAATGAACAAAGAAAAAGAAATGCTCTTTAAAAATGAAAGTGACACTGCTGTTTGTGGCAAATAGTTGGGTACTGAACACATCTCCTCTACTCTCCACCGTGCCAGATAATATCTTTTATATCTTTTATGGGCCATCTGGAGTTAGCAACCCAATTATTGATACACTTTAACTGGGTTGTCTCTTATATCAGTGGAGGGAGTTTGGAATTACAGACATGCAAGCAGGTATCTAAGGATTATCTGCCACACACACACACACACACACACTGGTGTTCGATAAATGTGTGTGTGTGTTGCAAGGATTTGCCTAGAACTTTCCCTTGATTTGGGCGGCAAAGTCGAAGACCTCAGAAGTCATTTCCGTTTGTGGATTCTGATCTTATCAACACTGGTTCCCTGCCTTGCCATAACTCATTTCCTCATTTCCAAAGGGATCCAAGTGCCTGCGGAGAACTAACCGAGCTCTACTCAAATGCTGCAAAACCATCGAGGCTCATTCTGGAAGAACCACTGGGGAAATTCAAAATGTCTCTTAATTAAAGGTAATAAAAAGCCAAGCCAACCGTATGCGCCCTATAAAAGAAAAAATGAGGCCTCCGGGTGTGAAAAAAAAACCATAAAATCAGTAATAAACTGAAATTTGGACTTTAAATCAGAAGCTCAGAGCTAACACTGGCCCCTCCTGGGTCTCAGCTTGCCTTGCAGGGTGTCCCAACAAGGGGCAGGCCTACGACTTCCAACTCCAGCCCAGCCCCCAGGCTGGTTAGTTTGGTCCATGAACTCAGAACGCTTTTCACATCCTTAAGTGGTTATGTGAGTATTCACTAAGATCCTCAGTGACATCTTGGCCTAAAACATCTGCTGTCTGGTCCATCCGTGACTACCAGCTTGGAGCCCATCCGATGTCTCCACTGAACCAGAACTCGAGTATGTGTAAAAAAAAAAAAAAAAAATCGGAGAGACTGAGAAGGCAGGACTTGAAGTCCGTTTCTCCAATGCCAGCGTCGGCTCCCGGCCTACACCTGCGGCAGACTGCTCACTGTTTAGACAGTGGCATTTGAATCAAGCTGCTCCTCTGCTTACAAACGGGCATCCTTCAGCAAAGAACACCATCACAAAAGCTAGGACGTTTCTACTGTGTGTGCATGTTCTGAACAGGATCTCACTTATGCCACTAAAATGGCCCTGACTCGCAGAGATGCTCAGATATCCGAGACATGCTCTTAGAAGCCACTGCTGTCATGAACGTGTAGAGTACGGAAATCACTTTGATGGCCATCTGGCGAGACACGCTGCACTCGCTCGACAGGTCGTTTCCCAACACACCCAGAGATGTCGTTATCAGATTCTTTAGGTCGCCTCACCGTCAAGGGTCTCTAATTTATAAGAGCGATCTGTCTTGCTGTTGATTTTTCCCATCAGCTTTTCTGCATAGAAGACATCCCGGGTTAAGGAAGTGAACATTGGATTCCCTGCCAATGGATTTAACTCCCAGCACTGCCTTTTTAGTGTCTCACGTAGCAGGAAAACTCACTTCCCACCTGCCCTTTCTTAGTTTATAAAATCTATAATGTTGCGTATGACGCCTGCCCCCTCTCTTAGGAGACTTGAGATCGTGGTCACAACCAAGATGACGGTAACAACGTGGTCGGATTCTCAGCTCATTTACTCCAACCCACTGGGAGATGGCGCCCTGGGGATTCCTCCCTTCGCCTTTATCCAAACAATCCTGCCCTTCCCATCAATGCTGTTCCTGAAGTGTCTCTCAGGTGGATTCATCCCTGCCCTTCTTGATTGATGGTGCAGGAGGCACTTTGGGGTTTAAAGGAAGAACTGAGGCACTTTTCTTGGCTTTTCCATAGTAAGTATGTATTTTTATTTTAGAGGCAAGTGTATATGGGTTGACCAAGACTCCGAAGCCAATAAAAGTTCTATGGGAACAAAACCTCCTGCCAAGTTCTTCCTCAGAAATCACTGTGAAGTGACATTTGCAAGACCCTCTGGTCCTCTGGTCCTTAAAACGCACCTAAAAGTTATCCTAGATATTAAGTGGTGTGAGTAATTTGCAACTGAAGTCTTACAGCAGCATCTCTCTTGCTACTCTGTTACCAAACAAGACAAATGCCTCCTTCTCGACTGTAATTTCAGCTTTAGCCACCAGATGTCACTGTCCGCATTATCCACTTCAGCCAATACACATATACGCACGCTGAAGTGAAGAATCTTGTCAACTGCCATTTCCTGAGCATAACAGAGCTCCAGTTAGCCTAGCTCCATCAGCTTCATACATGCCTCTCTTTATACTTGGTCTGTGGACTCTAACAGCCTGAGCGGGACAGATGAAAAGCAAATTGCACGTCGCCACGCTAGCTCCACGCTTGCCACTCACAAGGTTTTTCACTCTCTCCTCTACTTCACAGAATGGAGAGAGCGGAACTGCCTGCTGGCTGGTGACAGCACCCAGAGACTCTTGGGGACATTTGCACCACATGAATGTCCAAGGCTCTTCAGGAAATGAAATCTTTTAAGACCTCTAGGACTTTGCTTTCTGTAACGTGTCATTACGAAATCTCTGTCCCGAGGAAGAGAAACAAAATACATGTCCAACTTGAATCCCAGAACCTTCCTGATTCCTGGCCACTAACTAGAGCGATAGTTTTGTGATTATATTTAAGGAATGCATTTAACCTTTGTACTAGCATCTAGCATTTTGAGTAACTTTCTACTTATTCTTGCTTAATAATGATTTCACTTGCTAGGTAACCTATGGGGACATCTCCTTTCGAGGTGGTGGTCTGCGTGATTGTGGCTGAGCGTGATGGGCCGACACCAGGAAAATTCCCACACCAGCGTCAGTGTAATGGCATCCTGTCCGTTGCTGCATCCTGTGATGGAGATGGCTCAGCTCCATCAGTCACACGTCACTCAGGAAGAACGTACAGCAGCACAAATTACTTCCCTTTTTACAATTTCCAAATGAGAAAACAGATGTCCCATAATGAGCAGAGTGGCCAAAGGATATCATTCCTCTAACCAAAACGCAATTGTACACACACACACACACACACACACGCGGCCATCGGCACCTCCACAGACGCAAGATCGTTCTGTATCCCTGTCATTCCTTGTGACTCTCTACCTTTGAAATAAAATGAATACAACTATATTTCTACAAATTGAAAGAAAACTGACAATAGTGGAAATCATCTCTCAATAGCATCTGATTTTCATATTAATCCATCTAGTGAGCTCCAGGAATTTGGCAAGCCCCATGGTATAATGATGGGACCATGGAGAGCTGTCTTTATGTCTCTCTGACAAAGATGGTTCTCACATTTTTCCAGGGAGTCCAGTCTCAACAGCATGCCAAGTTTGGATAATTAAGGCCAGGTAAGGTTGAAGGATTTGAGCAACACACAGAGAGTTTGTTCAAAAACCAAAGCTATGCTTGTAACGAGGACCATGGCACAGTACTGTATTGGGCATGAAGCCCCAGAATAAAGCAGCTCAGTTGAGACTGCTTCTGGGTTGCGGTGTTCTTAGTTAAGAGTGACACGTTTCTAAGACACATAGTTCCCAATTGAACTGGAGGTGATGATTCAATTTTTAAACTCAAAAATGATCTCTGCTGTGTCAAATCATCTTAACCTGACAGGGTTTATAATGAGAGTTTTTTCTTCTAGCAAAGATAAGACAGTCTTTTGCACATCATATGAAACAAGTCTGATAGGCAAACGGCCCTATGAAAAAGCTGTAATATAAGGGCCACATTTTTTAACTTGACCTTCCTAAAGCATGCTTCACTTTTTTACACAACTGAATTTGGTAAGATACTTTTTACAAAATAGCCATAAATTGCATTGTAAGTCTATTTAGTAAGAATAATAAAGCAAAATCAATTTTTTAGAAATGTCTTGTTAATTTATTTTATTTAACAAATGGTAATGTGATTCTTCATATTTCACAGTTAGAGCCTGGTATCACAAGTTATAAAAATATGAGTCTTCAAATAAACCTGCTGGCCAGAACATACCATTTGGTGAAGATGCACTCTGTCAGAGGAGAGAGACCCTCTGAACATCAGGATTTAAAATACGGGAAAAAAGTAAACTCGAATGTTGAGTTACACACAGATTTTGTTCTCCCCTTAGATGAGGCTATGGTACATGACCCTGAGGTTTCAAACAGTGATGCACCATCCAGCTGGCTTACCAGATCATGCCTTGGTTGAAGATCAGCGCCAGGACATTGCCACTGATGTCAAATTCCATGTAGGAAGGCTAAAGGAGACACAGATGTTCATCGGGTTAGCATCGCAAACGAGGACACTGAAACTCCAGTGGCTCTGCCCAGACATGAGCAGGCTCTCAACTGCTCTCCTTCAGCAACAGCCAAAATCAGCATGATAAAGAAGAAGGCCTCCTGCAGGCACAGCAAGACTCATCAGAAACGCTGACATCCAACTCGGTCAAAGTATGGCCAGGCACTACCTAATACACTGGTGGGGAAAACAAAAACCGCAACAGCCTTTCAGCAAACCAATCCCATTGTGCATATTAAAAGCATCCGTGACGCCACGCTCTAAGTCGGCTTCCAGGATATTGTGGTGCTGATACGGTCATCTCCGAAGCCGGACATCTTTATCAAGGAATAATGACATCATCTACATGTCCAACGCTGGCCCAGTGAGAGCAGCACATCTACCCTACGACTACAGGGCAGCCAACTGTGAGCACCTAAAAATATCTACACACACGGATGGAAAAATGCTGTGATCAAACTGTACATCCTTTTTAAATCAACTCTACATGATTGTCGCTGTCCCGCAGCGACGGACTTGGTGCACGGAGCCGATAATAACACGCGTGGACCCTGACTGATGGTCAAAGCCGAAGTTTATTAGGGGCATCAGACTTTATACTCTGAAAGTCCGTATTGGGTAGGGGAGGAAGTATCGAGCTCATAAACAAAACCATCAACTGTTTTCGCACTCTAGATCACTCTAGATTAGAATTCCTTTAGTCTTTACATCACGCTAGGTGTTCTCATTTACATGCTGTTTACTCAACCCATGGGAACTATCTCCCAACAGGTATGCAAGAGATAGCCATTTGGTCATTTTCATGCAAATGCTGCCCAATGAACTGTAAACCTGTGCTCGCTGGCCTTCCAGGCTCACAATGTCCTCCTACAAATCCCCCTTCTGTGTTTAATAAAATTAGGCCTGAAAGTTGTAGCTGGGGGTGCATGCTCTTGGAAGAGCAGAAGAATGAGGAGAAACAATGTTATATATATTAACAGCTATAATTTCTCCCGAGCTAACATGTTTTTGAATTTAACCTAAATCAGAGTTGCACAGGAACAGTGAACAGTTAACATCCATTATATGTAACAGCTGAGTATAAACTTAACATCATAGTTTCTATACAGTTAGTATTAACAGTTGATGAAAATTTTGGGGAGGATCTCAACTTACAATTTAAGCCTTGCCATTTATCTTATAATTCTACCAAATCATAGAAAAGCATTAGGCAGGTGAGCAGGGAAATCTCCAACAACCTAGTGACTGAGGAAGATTTTAACTCTATATCCTAACCTAATAAAGTCCATAAAAAGCAAATAGGGAGCCTGACCAGTAAGTACAGGCTGAGCAATTATAAGTTAATGGCCTTTGTTCTGACTGTTCTAAATACTCTATATCCATGTCTCTCCGTAGCCTGATCAGTTAGATACAAGTTGGGTGATTATCAGTTAGCTGACCTTTATTAGTCTCTAGTATCTAAAATAATTTTTGGGCTCACAAGCAACCCTGATGGTCAGTGTAAGAGAGGGCTGGGAACCACAGCTGGAGCTAGGTAAGAACTAGAGCAAGCTCCTCCTCTGAGTCCACTTCTCTCTGAGTGCCACCCGGGGCTCCTGGCTGAAGTTTCGATGTCACCAGACCCTATCACGAGGGAACTGGGCTGCTTCAATCCCGTGTGGGAAATTCACTAGGAAAGGACTGACCTCAGAGTTCTTGGCCTCCAAGGGCACTCACCTTCCTTGTAATCCCCTTGGCAGTCGGGATATGGTCCTCCTTGATGAGGCAGGCATCCACTGCTTCTGTAGTGAAAGCACATGGGAGACCTCCGGGGGTCTCTGGGACTAGAGAGCTCCTCTTATCCTCCTGCTCCGCCTTGAGATCCCTTCCTGCTCTGTACACACAACCTCCTTTAAGAGGGTGTCAGAGTCGTCCTTGGATCCCACCACAAATTAATATGGCTTTTCTAATGTCTAAGGCAGTTAAGAATTTATTATCTATGAATAATAATTTACACTTAAAGTCTTCCTCAAACATCCTAAGAAGGTGGAGAATTTCTCTGCACCCCTGACCTGTAGTGGAACAAGAGGAATATTAAACCAATTTAGTTTTCAGTTCTTAGAGGCAGTTCTACTGGGGCTTCCATCTTCTCCAGGGGCAGTGTTGCGCTGAAGGGAGCTGCTGCACTTCCAAGGTCAGATGAGCCATAGGGAAACCACAGTTTTGAAGATCTATCAGGAAATTCTAGGGGTAAGAGCATAACCTTTCCCATAGATTATTAGTGTTCCACAGTATCAATCATTCAGTTGTATTATCAAATACATCATGTCAGGGACAGTTGTGCTTGATGCACCAATCTCTTAGAACCTCCCATGTCACCTGGTATTGGGAGGGGTTTGTCCTTCTCCAATATTTCCTTGATGGTGATGGATCTTTCAGGATGAGGTCGTGAAGCTGTCTTACTGCAGGAGCTTCCTCCAATGAATGGAGTCCAGGACTTTACAAGTAGGCATCCACACAGGTTGCAGCTCAGTTTCTGGGAAAATAAGCATATCCTCTTCCCACAGTTAGCAAGGAGTCAGGACCTCTACACTTGTGAGTGGCTAGGTCCCTCCATCGAACCAAAGACATCTGCGTTGGGCCTGCAAACTGCCTCCAGTAACACAGAGCTGCTGCTCACTAGAAGGCAAAATCTGAAGAAAATTTAAGGTGAATAAGACCAAATTAATGCACGCACAGGGGTAGCATATTCCCCCTTCTGTTTTTAAAACATGTATTGTTGGACAAAGTAAATTAGATTTAGTAACAGTTTAAAATAATGCAGATACTTTTACAATTCTATCAGAAAGCTCTGAACAACCTGCTCTTGTTGATAAACAAACAGCAACACATGATAACAATTTTAAACAACTTTTACAAAAGACAAAATGTTAAGACACACATGTATGCGTGTGCACACACACAGACAAACATACTTTTGGAGACTTAAAATATTATTCTCAACCAAGCTTAGTAGCAGTGTTCACCAGAAATCTGTAAGTGAAATGATATTAAATCAATAATCTTGAACCAAGAAACTCAGTGAAAAACATTGATCACCGCTATGAAATCCCTCTATCAATCTAAAAATGCAAATTTCAGTTTCCCAGTAATATAGGCATCCTAAGAATACATAATTAACAACCAGATACCACTTTAGAGCTAAATCATTAAAAGCATGTAAACTAAAATTTAAACCTTCACAATTCCATGGAAGCATACAACATTTTGACACAATAAAATTTTACTCCATTTTGCATTTGGCAATAATCTTAATATAATTCAATAGTCTGGTCAACTGTCTCCACAAAACAGGAGATAGATCCGTTGGCATTCTTGAGGCCTCGTAAGAATACCAAGGGAAGCCCTAGGATTTGAAACCTTTGAATACTTAAATGCTTTTTTAAAGGTAGCTGAAAATATCTGAAAGATTTGTTGTTGAAGTTAGCATGACACATTATACATTACAATTGGTTATTGATGTGAGAACATCACTCAGATATCTTTAAAGCAAATACAAAACCTTAACACATTAAAGGCAGTGAGAGATTTGATAACTAGCCAAAAGCACAAGAATTACATTAATACATGCAAACACTTTGTAGACGATATCACATTAATTTAACTTATAGCTTGAAATAATCTAACAGTGTGTTACAGTTCAATTCTATACCAAAATTACGATAAAATTTCACTCCTTTTTTTAAAAAAAATGTCTCCCCAAAAAACCTTCAAGATTTACAAAAGCCCAGTCTTTTCTTTGAATTCCAAGTTCCCAAAAGTTGTAATGGATAAAACATTCCAAAAGACATGTAGTTACAACCTGGGTACATTAACACAAAAACAGCAAACTTTCACCTTATAACGATATAATGCCGTCACCCAAATACTCCTTAAAGCAAGAACATCACTTTGTTAATTTTAAACAATAAGAACTTAATGAGACAGAGAACATAACTTAATGTAAAAACTTGTACTTAAAAATTGGCATACATGATTAAGCAATGCTGTGTAGAAAAAGTGCTATATGAATAATATGCATTCACCACAATTGATGGGAATTTCAGCCTCCAGGATTTACTTGCTGGCTGTTTTAAGTTTGAAGCTTCTCTGCAGGCACAAATTGAATAGGAAGTTCCTGTTTTGTAAACCTCTGGATGCTTGGGACCTGGGAATGGCTTCTCCAGGAGTCTTCTTGCCACAAGCGTCTGCCACCACGATCAAACTTAGATTTACATTCTTTTTTCCAGTGCCGGCCTCTTTGGCACTTAGGACATATTCCCGGGGAGTGACTGTTAAAAGTATCAACATGGTATCTTTGAGTTGTAGGAAGCATCCGGCAATTTTTTCTCAGGTGTCCTCGCTTGCCACAGTTAAAACATTTAGCATTCATTTGCTTTTGAATGGCAAAGGTTTCAAGTGCTACTAGGCGGGCACGGTGTTTAAATGTGCCTATGTTGCGACAGGCTTTGAGGTAACCAAAAATATCTTCCTTTTCTTTTATAGGACGAATAACAGTCTGGCAGTCCTCGTTTGCATTCTCAAAAGCCAGTTGCTTTAATAAAAATTTCCTAGTGCCTTCTCCTCTAACTTGTTTTTCTATGGAGTCTGTCAAACGCCTTACAAAATCAGCATAAGATTCTCTGGCTCCTTGAATGACTTTTGTATAACTGCCTGTAAATTCAGACCCAGCTTCAATTTTCTCCCATGCCCACAATGCTACGTCTCGTATATGAATGAACACAGCTTGAGGTAGCAGTATCTGCTGCTCTGTAGTAACCCACTGTCCATCTCCGACTAACATATCATAAGTCAATTGCCTCCCTCCAGGGAGTTGGCGACCTGATGCTCCTAACGATCGCAATTTTTCCTTAGCCATATCGCTTCTCCACATTTTCCATTGTAAATATTGAGAAGGAGAAAGTCCTATTTTTGCTATTACTTCAAAATCATAAGGAATCCAGTTTGCTGCCTGGCTCCAGCCATTTAAATATTCCCACACGTATGAGGAAGTAGGTCCGTAGGACACGCAAGCCTTTTTAAAAGCTGTGATGGCATCAACATCTAAGCTTTCATACATAGGTTGATGGTTTTCTTGACTAAGTATGATTGGAAAAAGCAATCGGAGTTCATGAGGTCTCCGGGGAACATCAGACATTTGGAAACGTCTTTGATCAGATTTAAGAGTGAGATGGCATGGGCTGGTATTTAACTCTTCCATTATCCTATCCTTGTTTACCTCACTAGAGAAATCCTGTGGTTTAACACTACAAATTTTCTTCTTTTTCTCATTTCATTTTCAGTCACATTATGGTAATGTCTTTCATTAGGAGAATCTCTCTTGAGTTTTCTTTTCCTAATTTCCACATCTGCAGCATAAGGCCTTTCTCTTTTAGCTGCATTACAGTGGCATATCCTCACAGGAGGGTCTCTAACACATTCTTTTTCATCTTCTTCATCTGTAGTATAATCCATTTCTTTCCTAGCCACGTTAAGGTGGCATCTCCCATTAGGGAAATCTCTCACAGGCTGCTCTTTGCCATCCTTCTCATCTGTACTATGAGGGGCTTCTTTTTTAGAACTATTACAGTAGCCTTTCCTGTTAGGTAAACCTCTTAAGAGTCCTCTTTCTCTTTCTTCCTTGTCCATATTGTGAAACACTTCTTTTTTAGCTATATTTTGGGGGTGTCTCCTCTTAAAGGAGTTTCTTGCACATTCCCCTTCTAAAATTATAATAACAGCTCTAATTAAAGCTGATACAATCCAAAAACTAACTTGATTATCTTCTATCCTTCCGGCTTTTTCAGCATTTTTCTGAGTAAAATTCTTAAACCCAGTTTCTAGTGTCCATTCATCTGGAGACCAGCGATTATATTCACCAATAAGCTCTAAATAAGAACGCAATTGCTGCCTAGTTACCTTTGCTCCACTTTTCACTAAAAAATTCTGCATAAGAGAGATAAATGACTGTGCTCTACACTGCTTCTGGCCCATTGTCCCACTCACCACTTTCCGTGGGGGTCTCCGCTGCACTTTCTCTTCTTCTTTCAAGTCCCTGTTCAGGCGCCACTTGTCACTGTCCCGCAGCGACGGACTTGGTGCACGGAGCCGATAATAACACGCGTGGACCCTGACTGATGGTCAAAGCCGAAGTTTATTAGGGGCATCAGACTTTATACTCTGAAAGTCCGTATTGGGTAGGGGAGGAAGTATCGAGCTCATTTACATGCTGTTTACTCGACCCGTGGGAATTATCTCCCAACAGGTATGCAAGAGATAGCCATTTGGTCGTTTTCATGCAAATACTGCCCAATGAACTGCAAACCTGTGCTCGCTGGCCTTCCAGGCTCACAATGTCCTCCTACAGATAGGCAAAATCAATATCATTAAAATGTCTATACTACCACAAGCTATATACATTTTCAACGCAATTCCAATCAAATTGCCCAAAACATTCTTCACGGAACTGGATACAATGATTCAAAAGTTCATCTGGAAACACAAAAAACCACGAATAGCTAGAACCATCCTGAAGAATAAGAAGTTAGCAGGGGGAATCACAATCCCGGACCTCTGGACATACTATAGAGCAGTGGTTATCAAAACAGCCTGGTACTGGCACAAAGAAAGGAAGGAAGATCAATGGAACAGAATAGAAGCACCAAAAGGGAACCCACACAGATATAGCCAATTAATCTTTGACAAAAAGACCAATGACAGTCCAAGCAAGTGGGAAGGCCTCTTTAGTAAATGTTGTTGGGACAACTGGCTGATAGCCTGTAGAAACAAAAAGATAGACCCACATCTATCACCATACACTAAGATCCAATCTACATGGATAAAAGACCTAAACCTACATCCAGAAACCTTCAAACTCTTGCAAGAAAATGTTGGAAATACCCTGCAAGACCTAGGAGTAGGTCCCGACTTTCTAAGAAGGACACCAAAAGCAATAGCAGTTGAGAACAGAATAAACAAATGGGACCTCATCAAACTAAGAAGTTTCTGCACAGCAAGGGAAACAATCAACAAAGTAAAAAAGCAACCCACAGAGTGGGAGAAGATCTTTGCACACGATATAGGCAATAGGGGGCTAATTTCCAGGATATACAAAGAACTTCAAAACAACCAAAAAACCAAAACAAGCAAGCCACTCAAGAAATGGGCACGGGAAATGGGCAAACATTTCACAAAGGAACAAGTCCAAATGGCAAACAAACATATGAAAAAATGTTCCAGCTCCCTGGCAATAAGGGAAATCCAAATTAAAACATCGATGAGGTACCACCTAACACCAGTTAGATTGGCCCACATAAACAAGAACACCAACGACGCTTGCTGGCGAGGATGCGGGGAAAAGGGAACCCTACTCCACTGCTGGTGGAGCTGCAAATTGGTACAGCCTTTATGGAAATCAGTCTGGAGAACACTCAAACAACTCAAAATCTGCATACCATATGACCCAGCAATTGCACTCCTAGGAATATATCCAAAACACCTGTTTTACGACAAACCAACATGCATCCCTATGTTCATAGCAGCACAATCAGTAATTGCAAAAACATGGAAGCAACCGAAATGCCCATCAGCAGAAGATTGGATAAGAAAGCTTTGGTTCATCTACTCCATGGAATACTACTCAGCTATTAAAAAAAACAAAATGCAGTTCTTTGTGGCTAAATGGGCCCAACTGGAAACTATAATGCTAAGGGAAATGAGTGAATCCCAAAAGATTAGATACCACATGTTTGCCTTGATTTAACTTGTAATTTTTGTTTGGTTGTTGGTTATTTTTTGAACCTGTCATTGATACTGTCTCAACCCAGATGTTTCGAAGAATGGAACTTGCATTATTTTTAACATATTGTTTACCCGATACTATGTCAATTAATTCCATAATGTTGTATATTGATACTGAGGTTTTGTTGGGGCTTTTAACTGACCGGATCTTTACTCTGTTAGCCCTATCTTCAGACTAGAGAAGGTCTCCCCAAGAGGCCACTGAACTTATCTGGACAATAAGACGCTGGACTTTATGCTAGATATGTGTTTGCAAGGAACGAATCTCAACTGAACTTGAACTGTGGTTATGCATCAAGGTGGAGGAATCCACCATGGGGGGAGGGGTATGGGAGGGGTGAGGGGAATCCCCAGTGCCTATAAAACTGTATCACATAATACAATGTTAACAACAATAAAAAAAAAAAAGGGAGCCGATAGTGATACAGTCTTTCTGAATGCTGAATATGTGTTATGGACCACAATCTAAATGCTACTTTTTGAGAAAACCATTCATTTATTTATTGCCTATATTGTACATATTTGTTTATTTAGGAAGCTGAATAAATATCAGAAAACACACAATTAATACATAGTGTTTCCAAGACAGATCGAGACAGACTGAGAAGGCTGGCATTATGTGTAGTGGGCAAGACTCCTGCCTTCAGGGCCAGCACCCCACATGGGCACCAGTTTGAGTCATGGATACTCCATCTTTTATTCAGTTCCTTGCTCATGCACCTGAGAAAAAGCACTTTTACTCCTGCTCCCACAGAGCAGCCCTGGAAGACACTTCTGGCTTTTGGCCTTGGACCAGCCCACCGCCAGCCATTGCAATCATTTGTGCAATGAACTGCCAGAGAAAGATTCTTCCTGTTGCTCCTTATCTCTAGTTCTGCCTTTCAAATAAATAAACCTTTTAATAAAAATAGAGGCAGACTAAACAAATACAACCTTGGATTACATGGATTTAAATATGTTGAGCAATACTTTCTGTAAGCATTTCTAAGATATATGTTACTTTAAATTTCCCTTAAAATTTGCTTCAGAAAAAATTTCTAGACTGAATTCAGGAAGCTAAGGTTGAAGCGCTTTTTCTCTCCTCTCTGGTTGTTACCTGAGGGGTGATATTCCTAGATTCCTAGAGGGGTGATGTTCCTATAAGCTGGCTGTGTTCTGTGCCAGTTCCCTTGACTTATGCAAATGACATTTACGTGACAGTGTTGGGCCCATTTAGGATCATCTTTCTTTGTTAGGGTTGGAAAGCTGATATGTCTTCACAGTGTATTCTGTTTTCTAGCTGATTCGCAGATGGCAGGGGTTTGGGTGTGGGATGTAGGGTATTCACTTGAGGGGAGTTCTTCCTACCACTGCCATCCAACACACTTAGGAAGAAAAGCAGTCACTAGTGCTACAATGGTTGCCGTAACTTCCCAGGTGAACCTACAGCAAGCCCAAGATGCATACAGCTTGACAGTTTGGGAAAGTATTTCAGGGAAGGTTGATGGCATGGGGACCCACTGCATGTGAGTACACACAGACACAGGCTGATAAAACAAATCCTCTGCAAACACATTCTACTGTTCCTGAGAAAGTAAGGCTGACACAGAACACAGCCCAAAGCACAAAGGCCAGGACCAGCTGCCCAGAGGGTAGACCCAAGAGCCACAAAAGACTGTGGTTGAAGCAACCTTCAGCAGTATATAAAACAGCTTACATACACAATGCACGTCGAATTATCACTGAAAGAATTATGAATGCCCACGTGTATGTCAATGATGGCATTTATAATAAAATACATAATATAAACAAAAACTCATGTGTATTTTTGAGATGATCACAAAACAAAGTGTACTTTGCAAAAGCATTCTTAAACTATAAAGTTCTCCACAAATATTTGCTGCCATTTCATTGAAATGAACAGTGTCAGACATGTCATTTAAGAAAAGTGTCTGACTCACTTAGGAAAAGTCATATTGTGTTTTCCCAATATCTTAAACTAATTTACTTGTAAATAAGTAATTACAGGTTGGTTTTGTTAGTATGAAAATGAATGTAATGCAAAGTTATGGTAAAGTAAGTCCCATCTTGTCATTCAAATTTATCAAAAAAAGGGCTAAAGAACATAAAATACTGGGTACATTAAAATGTGTACAAAGACCAGACCATTCTTTCTATAATTTGGTTGTACTTCCACCATATTGCAAGAGGTCTCTGTGACTACACTAGGAAAACACAAATATAGTGAAGAAAATATTCAACTCTTTTGAACAGGGCAGGGATTTTCAGAGACACAGAAACATATTTTTCCCAGAGCGCAGGCAGCATGTCTTCTGAGAACATAGTCTGTTGTCTTGTCTTGGCAGCACTAATTCTGAACAACACCAGGAGCTTTTATGAAACCAATGCCGAAGGCATGGATTAGTTCCTATGTTTTAGGGGAGGCAAGTCAGAACACCTTCTGGGGGTGCTGATCTATTTGGATGATCTCAAACCACACATGAAGAGATTACCTCGTGTAGCGCAGACCTGAGTGACCTTCTAAAGCTTGAGCTGCTTTCTGGTTGATAAGAACAGCTTTTTTTCGTTAATCCTCGACACAGAAAACGACACAGCCTGTGCGCCTGGTGAGATTTGAAGCCAAATCAGGCAGCACCAGGAACTCCACCATAGCCAAGGCAACTTGCTGTTATGATGCAAGGTTCCAAGGCTCATGCCATAACTGACAGTCTGCCATATTGACTTCTTATATTTAAGTCCCGTTTAATTTTTAAAAATAGGTAATTATCAAATCACATGTGATCTGGGAAACCCCTAAGGACTTTGTTTTTAATTCAGTTTTACAATTGACCCAAACTGGAATACAATTTTATATCCATATATTTCAACTCACTCTCTATTTCTCTGGGAAATACTTCAGGCTGGGTAAATTCATAAAGGAATGAGGCCTCTTTTACTTTCACAGTCTAACATTAGGGAATATTGCTGATCTAGCCTTTTCCTGGCTTGCAGATCGCCACCTTCTGTGCCTTCACACAGCAGTGAAGGAGATTGCTATGAGGGCTTCAACGGGGACATTTTGTGGGGACACAAAAGTGGTCATCTACTTTTGTTTATTATCGTCAACATTGACCTTTGTCCCCTGAGTGCCAAACAGAAGAAATAGTATAAAGTGATGCTCTGCCAGAAACAGTTTTTCCCCTCAAGTTTCTCTGTGAATGATCAAAGGCTCATATATTAGCTGGTGTGAAATCTCTTTTATTTACCATGTGTATCACATAGGGAAAAACAGTTGTTTTCTAGAAATATTTCTAAGTCTTGGTTTGTAAAATAAAGGAAACACCTCAGAGGATTCTGCCATAATTGCAAATAAATAAATAAATAATAAAGTAGCATCACAGAAAAGACAGTATGGAGACGGGCTTGGCATAACCATTTAAATCACCATCTTTGCCAACAGCATTCCAAATCAGTGTGCTGTTGCTGGGTGTGAGCGAGATCATGCCAGATATGTCTAAGGTTTATTAAGGAGTCTTTATTAACCAAGTTGGTGATAACAGGGCCCACTAGAAATAGCAAGTCACAAGTCCACATGGCAATCCAATCAATCATAACCCCAAGAGGAACAAATAGTCATTACCCTCAAGTCCATTCATCACGCTGAAGTCCCATGTCCCAGCTTCCCCAACAATATAAGTTATCCTAAGAGACATGCAACGAATAACCTGGATGTACTTCACTGCTATTTTCATTGTCCCACCCAAACAGTAAACAGAGGATGAGGAATACAGACATGCATGGGCCATACCTGTCCTACAGGTACTGGGGAGGCCAAGAGTCAGAGTGCCAGACCAACAGAAGCACACGACCAAGATGGTGAGCACCTTCCTATCGTGGGCCTTTATAGCGCTTGTGAGGGGAGTGGTTACACAACAATGCAGTACCACCCCCTCTCAGGTGACAGGTGAGAGTCACAGGTGGGCGAGAGGGAACACCTAGGTGGTAGGGGAATGACTTCCAAGCTCGTGACCCTGAACTAGCTGCCTATTTTACCGCAGTGTCAGTTCTAGTCTTGGCTGTTCCATTTCCAATCCAGCTCCCTGCTAACAAATGTGAGGAGGCAATGAGGGCTGATCCAGATCCTTGGGCCTTCTCCCATGTGGGAAACCAGCATGGAGTTCCTGGTTCCTGCCTTCCACCTGGCCCAGCTCTGCTTATTGAAGCCATCTGAGAAGTGAATCAGAAATTGAAAGATCCCATTCTTATTATGTCTTTATCTATTTATTTACATGTTTATTTTAGTTCCATAGGCTTTGGGTTTTCCTTTCCCCTCCTCCCCAAATCCCCTTCCCATTCTCTCTTTGATGCTCCCTCTCACTTTCAAATTGGAAAGACACACATGATGGTTACTGCAGTTATAGGAAGTGGGTGGACACCACAGTGACCTCAGCCAGAGATCTGGCACATCCCGAAGGCAGCCAAGGCCATGTACAGGCCAATGATGGACAAAGGCCAACATTCCTTGCCCTACCAGGGCCCAAGGAGGGCCAATGCCAGCACCCACGTCAGAAGGGGTATGAAACCTTGTCTCCACTCCCCGGCTTGTCTTTCCCACTTGTGGTCCTCTTCTCCCGTTTGTTCCTCTGCCGCAAGGGGTAAGGCCCAGCAACAGATTTCTCTTCTCATAATAAACGTCTGTTTGTACTTGGCTGGTTCTTCTTTCTTGGGTAGTCGGCAAAGCTAACAACAAACACGTATGCACACATAACGTGGCCCATAGCACAGTGATTTGTTATTACCATTAATTGTTTCTGTAGCAGGTATGAAATCTTTGCTTTTGAAAATGCCAAATGTGGGGAGGGTGGGAAATTGGGTGGGCCTTCTCCCTTAACACCCCCCGTTAAACATGAAGGAAACAATTTGGAAAAAAATAATAATCTTACCCACTTTCCTGTAAAAATAAAAGAAGAAGAAGAAGAAGAAAAGAAAATACCAAATGGTTGGTTACACCTCGCGTGACAGCCTAGTGCTTAAAGTTTTCACCTTGCATGTGCTGGAATCCCATATGGGCACCAGCTCAGCTTGTGTCCTGGAGGCCCCACTTACCATCCAGCTCCCTGTATGTGGCCTTAGAACCCTGCATCTGTGCAGGAGACCCAGAAGAGGCTCCTGGCTCCTGGTTCCTGGCTTGGGACCAGGCTGAAGCCAGGAGCCAGAGGACTCCCAGATGGCACTTGGGGCATCCTTCCCGGGTATATTAACAGGAAGCTTAATTGTAAGCTAAGCCCAACACTCCCAACCCCAGGCACCCTCACAGCAAGTAGGGCCCTATGCTCCCTGATGACCCACGCCTGGGACACTCAGAAAACAGCCCTGGGCTGGCAGAACCATGTCAGGTATCTAGGAAGAAGCTCTTCTTGTTTCATAGGAGCACTTACCAGGCCATGGGGGCAGGTGGAGAGTCTCGGGCAGGAAGGTTCACCCTGGCAGCCATCCTCCAAGGGTACTGAGGTCTACAGTGGCAGCCATGGCCTTCTCCAGCTGTAGCAGCAGCTCTTGGGGCTATGGTGAGAATGCACCAGTTTCCACTCTCTGGAACTCAGGGTGTGCAATGACACAGACCAGCACCTCTGCAAAGTGGCTGATGTCAAATGCAGCCTTCCGGTAGCCCAGCGTGGTGCTCCTTCTGCCCGCTGCCCCAGAACAAGGAGCCTCCTTTCAGTGATGACCTTGAGGAAATGGTAAAACTCTTCACCTTCATGATGACCTGAACCAGAACGAAAGGCCAGTCAGTCATGTGGTCACTGTTTTTTTTTTTTAAAGATTTTTATTTTTTATTATTTTTTCATTGGAAAGGCGGATATACAGAGAGGAGAGACAGAGAGGAAGATCTTCCGTCCGATGATTCACTCCCCAAGTGAGCGCAGCGGGCCGATACTATGCCGATCCGAAGCCAGGAGCCTCTTCAGGGTCTCCCACGCGGGTGCAGGTTCCCAAAGCTTTGGGCTGTCCTCGACTGCTTTCCCAGGCCACAGGCAGGGAGCTGGAAGGGAAGCGGGGCTGCCGGGATTAGAACCGGCGCCCATATGGGATCCCGGGCATGCAAGGCGAGGACCTTTAACCACTTGCGCCACCGCGCCGGGCCCCATGTGGTCACTGTTAAAGACAGCACAGGATCCCAGCAAAGGCCCAGTGAGCAGAGGCACCGAGAGGTGAGATAGCAATCCATGAGGTTCAAGTCACACAGCCTGTGAGCCTCCCGAGACAGGCAGCTGGCCTTGGATTAACCCTCACACATGGCTGATGACTGCCTGCCTCTTGGGCTTTACAGGCTCATCCTCCCCACAGTGGTGGGCTATTGACACGGATCCTTCTCATACCCTGAGTCAAGTCCCTGCAAGCTTCAGCCACAAACCCCTTCCTGTGCTCCCAGTTCAGCCCAGCAACCCTTGGCCATGAACCCCCTACCATGCTCCTAGTTCAGGCCCAGAAAGCCTCAGCCCAGGCCCCTGGGTCCCGACAGTCGTGGTACCAGGTTGGCATCAAATCCCTCCACTTGCTGATCTTCAGCTGCATGGCACAGAGCTCCTGTTGCAGAAAGTGCCACATGAAAGCTAGGTTGCAGCCACTGACTCAGTTGTGCTTGGTGGAGATGGTGACATCCTGGAAGGGCCAGGCAGTGATCCACAAGTCTGCTAGAGGTGCACCAGGTGCCAGCCCAGCTGGGGAGAGGGGTATGGGCCACATCAGTACACTCCCAGAAGCTAAGATCATCTCAGTCCATAGCTACCCAGATGAGCCCAGGGCAGGAGCAGGGCCCAGGGATGGGGTGGTGGTACCACTCATTGTCTCTGGTACCCTGCCCCCTGTCCTGGTTCTTCAGGGAGCCACTAGGAGCTGTAACAGGGACTACAGTCAGCAAGAGCAAAGAGTGCAGGGTGGGGTGGGGGGGATAGGGCAGGGTTAGGGATAGAGCAGGGTGCTGCTGCCTCACCAGGCTGTGCACCTGATGGTGCCACCTGCTGGACACAAACACCATCAGTCCAGACTGCTGGGTCATCTTGGGGGGGAGGGGGAACCACAGTGCTGATGCATGGGGTGCAAGTGAGCATCCCAGAGCATGGAGGAGGGGAGGTCACATCGTAGGGCAGGACACTGTGGCCGTCCCACAGAGACTCAGCTTGTTAGACCCACTATACAGACCATCTGTGGGTGTTATTCACTCTATGGACATCACATCCATGTTACAGCCAGGACACAGACCAGCTGTGGGTGCTATTATATTGTATGTAAGTCACATCAATCTACCATACCAAAAACTGAAAGTTTTCAACAATGATTGTGCTCTCAACAGCACAATTCATTTCTTTTTCAGATCTATTCTATTTTATTTGAAAGGCAGAGTTATAGAAAGAACTAGACAGAGAGATCTTCTACCTGCTGGCTCACCCCCTAAATGGCCGAACTGAAGCAAAGCTGAGGCAATCTGAAGCCAGGAGCCAAACGGCCAGTTGCTTTCTGCACGTGGTTCTCCCACATGGGTTTAGGAGACCAAGGCTTGAGCCATCCCGTACTGCTTCCCAAGGCACTTGAGCAGGGAGCCGGATCAAAACCAGAGCCTGGGGAACAAACCAGCACCTACATGGATGCCAAGGCTGCAGGCAGTGGTCTAGTCGACTATAACCACAGTGCCTCACCCACCGTCAATTCAGTGTGAGGAAGAATGGAAGTATTTAGTTTTAAAAGACATATGGATCTGAATGGCTGAGCAAGAGCAAGAAATACTGCAGCAGCTGGTTACAACTGTTGGGGCTGGGCCAGGCCAAAGCTCAAGGGGTCTCCAGTCCTGGTGCAGGCACAGGCTCTAGGACCACCTTATGCTGCCTTCCGGGGCCACAACAGGAAGCCCCAGGGACACCAACAGGGACACGGCCTCCTGGGTGACTACAACAGCAAGGCCGCTCCCCGGGGTGGGGTCCGGGTGGGAAGGATCCCAGTCAGGCCAGCCACCTCTGGCTTTCCTCCCTGAGCAGCGGCGGAGCTGGGCTAGCTGCCTGAGGAGGCCCCGCTGCATGGCGGACCGGCTCCCGCTTCCGCGTGACCTAAGACCCGTGGCAACGGGACTCCCTGCCGTGAATAACAGACCTCAAACACCCAATGTCTCCACTGTGTCTCCGCCAACCACTTCCCCAACACGCGATCCCGGAAGAATGTTACAAACCTCCCGTGACGGAGCGGAAGTCGGCCTGCAGGCCTCCTCCCACCAGGCTCCAGTCCTCCAGCCGTGTTCCCGCCTCCCGCCTTCCGGCCGCCAGCCCGCTCCTGGGCGCCGAGGTTCCGGGCTGGCATGGCTGCGCCGCAGGCCGGCTCCTCACTATTTACCTTAATTCCTCCTGAGATGCCTATTTCAGGGCCACTGCTGTACTTTGAATCCTGAGTCCCAATTGAACTCAATCATTTACCAAGAAAAGTCCTGTTCAGCTATTCTCAGCAAGCAAGATACAGAAGGCAAAGAAGCAAGCTAAATTTCTCTATCCTAAATTTTCCTTTTCAGTACCTTAGCAAGGAGCTGGTTGGAATAGGGCTGGAGTTCCTAGACACCATCTGACATGGGGGTGACCTAACCCCCACCTTCTAGATGTTAAAAGCTGCGTTTTTGTTTAAAATCTCTCTCCTAAAAATAAGCTCCCCAAAAGAAAAAGTTTCGTTTTCTCTTTTTAAAATAAGGGTCTCTAATGTGAAATAGAGAATAAATATTTGAAGCATTATTTTGTCTTATCTGAAATTTTTACAAAATTTAGTTTCAGGAATCAGTTACCCAGGAAAATTACCCTAACCCGTACCCTAATCCTAACCCATACCCGAAACACTAACCCTAACCCCTAATCCCTAACCCTAACACCTAACCCTAACCCTAGCACTCTAACACCTAACCCTAGCACTCTAACACCTAACCCTAGCACCCTAGCCCTGAACCCTAGAACCCTAGCACCCTTGCACCCTAACCACCAGCACTAATTCCGAAAACAAAGTTACCTGATAAAACACATAGCTTAACCCTAATTCCTAAAGACCAAACACCAGTTCAGGACCCCAGAACCCACTTACCTTCTCCGCTGCTCAGATCTTCATCCAATTGCACCAGGGAGTCAGCCAAGGTGGGGACTTGATCTTCCAGACTTCTTTGCAGGCACAATGACTTCATGCTGATGTGGCAACACCACTGGGCGTACCAAGCCCAAACACACACAAAACCCCGTAAACCCTCACGCCATTTTGTGCCCACATTCAGCAGAGCCACCCCCAATTACAGAGGACTGGGGCCTACAGCAACGCCCTCATTCTGGGATGGGGTTTGCACAACACCCATCAGACTCATATCATAATAGCCACAGGATTTTCTCATGGTTTTTAAAAATCATGACCACTGAGGAAAGAGCCCTGCACACAAACAGTTATCACTATCTGGTCACAACATGGTGTCAGAAAGAGCAACCTGCCATGAAGGTTAACCATGAGGCCTGAGTCAGTCACAGCACACATGAAAACATCCTGGGAAATGATGACTAAGTGGACCAGTGCCAGAAAAGTCCGACTCGAGCGCCATCTCGTGGCCGCCAGGACACATGCAGGATGAAAAAAAAATACACAAAGCCCTCTGAGTAGCCCATTGGGGAGCTATTAACTCCAGCTCACAGAGGGCACTGTGGGGACGCTGGTGTGGGACTCTACCTCCCAAGGTTCTTTCAGTGCCCTGATGTCATACCTTGCTGTTAAAGGCACCCTGACACTTCCTATCACAGAGGCCCGGGCTGATACAAGGCCACAAGTGTCCTCCTCCCAATCCTGTGCCTTGATATGTGGGCCGTTCAGCCTTGGACCACTGGTTTTTTAACGACACGTGTCCAGGAGCACTGTCTGGAACCCCCACCTGACGCTGGGGTGGCTAGGGGCTGGGCTGTCTAGAGCTCAGAAAACCTGAGCCCAGCAGGGGTAGAAAGCTCAGCTACGTGCACCCTCCAGTGGACACCAGCATTCACTGCAGGACGCTCATCTAGGCTCTCCTGCCCCAAAACAAGGGAAGCAGCCCAGGCAAACAGGCGTTCCCTCTCAAGCACACTCTTTTCAGAGCTTGCACAGCAGTCCCATGATGGAAGCACTACGCATGCCCTAGGGGTCTGCATTGGCAGACAAAAGCAGTCTAGAGCCAAAGCACAGCACACAGCGCACAGCACAATCGCTACCAGGAGGCCCAGCAGCTTTCTGTCTCTTCCTCCCTCCCTTCCTCCTGCCTCCCTCTGTCCTATTTGCTTTGAAGCACAGAGCAACAGAGAGGGAGAGACACCAAACTTTCTTGCATCCGCTGCCTCACTTCCCCAAATGCCACCACCAGAGCCAGCTGTGGCTGGGCCAGGACAAGCCTGGGAACCAGCAGCTTCCTCCAGATCTCCCACAGGAGCACAGGGGCACAAGCCCCTGCACCATCCTCTTCTGCTCTCCCAGGAGTACCAGCAGGGAGCTGGACTGCAGGGGAAGCAGCCAGGCTTTAAAATAGGACCAATACAGGCCATCTGCCTGGGAGGCTGAGGCTTGACCCACTGGGACAACACCCTGCGCCACCCCACAGCACCCGACTCTACCCCTTGATGGTTTCTTCAGCAGCTACTTCACCAGACTGGTGAGGGTGCCTGTCCCCCTGGCTTGCACAACTTATGCCGTTGTGTGCTGTGAGAGTGGCCAGTACAGATGAGGAATCCACGCATGTTGCTACTCTACCTGTCCCGGTGAGAAGGAACTGTGTGGAGAACAGACGTCAGTTGTTGGGGTGTCCTGTGGCAGGTGGCACATCAGCGGCGGCCGATGGTGCATTGGTGACCTGCAAGATAGAGAGTCTTGAATCAAGGATGATCCCTGGAGGAGGGTGAAGCACTCCCTGGTGAATGAGAGGGCAGCAGCATCTGGCTGGAGGCCGTGGGGCCAAATCCCTGCCTCAAAAGCACATGACAGGGATGCCTGACCCCTCAAGTGCTAGCTAGGGGTAGAAAGGGCAGCTTTGCACCCTCTCCTGTGCAGGGAGCACAGGCCCTGAAAGCCCTCTGTTGTGCAGGCCTTGGTGGCTCCTGGGCAGCAGGACTGCATGTTCCAGGGTGCTCTCAGGGCAGAAAGGACCTGGGACTTCCTATTCCACATGGCTGGTGACCTCTGGTGCCTACTTGCCCATCCACCTGCTCCTAGCTTAGGAGTCCACATGCCCAGACACCACCCACCTAGGCAGAGGAAGGCCGAGTGGAGTGTTACCCTAACCTCCACCCCACACATGTAAAAATACATGAAGCCCTCTCTGCAGCTCATCGGGAAGCTGCTCTGTTATGGCTGGCTGATCCAGGAACATGGGACACAACAAGGGTCTGAGAGATTGAGGCACCAACCGGAGACCAGTGATGGTGGAAGTCTCTCTGAGGCCTCCCTTTCTCGCCTTCTCTCTTGACCTTTCAGCTACTTCTTGTTTACTCTTTACCCTACACCCTCATGAGCGCATATTGGCTACAGCTGAGACCAGGTGCCTCTAACCACAAGCCCACTCACTGTAGTGCTCGGCTTAACGAGTGCTAGTCAACTCCTTAGCCAACAACACTGCTCCAATTGCTAAAAATCGCCCGGGCCTGCATCTCACGGTGCTCTGCGAGGAAGGGTGGTGGTGGTGGTGGTAAGGTTTCTGGTACCCCATCTTCCAAAGTTCAATGCTAGTCGGCTGCAGTGTAACTCCAGCACCCACAATTCCATGGGCACTCTGACATGGGATTCCTGCACCCACAGTGCCTAGGGACGCTGACGTGGGACTACAACTCCCAGAGTGCCCTGGGCTCTGCTGACCTGGGACTGCAGCTCCCACAGTGCCCTGCGCTCACTGACCTGACTGCAACTCACGGAGTGCCTGTGGGTTCCCTGCAGTGGGACTCTATCTCCCAGGATTCTTTGGGTGCCCTGACATGGTACCTTGCTGATAAAGGCACCCTGCTGCCTTTTCCCAGTGGGCCAGGCTGACAAAGGTCCCAAACGTCCTATACCCCCTCCTAGGCCTTGATATGCGGGCCGTTCGGCCTTGGACCCCTGGTCTTTTAACGACACTTGTCCGGGAGCACTGCCCTGGACCCCCACCTGACGCTGGGATGCCTAGGGGCTGGGCTGTCTAGGGCTCAGAAGGCCGAAGCCCACCCGGGATACAAAGGGCAGCTTGGCGCGCCCTCTCGTGGCCACTAGCACTCACTGCAGGACGCCCCTCCTGCCAGATCAAGGGAAGCTGACCCAGCCCAGAGAGGCATTCTCTCTCAAGACCCTCTTGACAGAAGTTGCACAGGAGTTCCATGGCAGAAGCCCTACGCATGCTCTCGGGGTTTGCATTCACACGGAAATAAAGCAGTCTAGAGCCACAGTACACTCCCTCCCAGGAGCCCAGCAGCTTTCTGTCTCTTCCTGAGAGCCTCCCCCTGTCCTATTTGCTTTGAAGCACAGAGCAACAGAGAGGGAGAGACACCAAACTTTCTTGCACCTGCTGGCTCACTTCCCCAGGGACCACCACCAGAGCCAGCACTGGCTGGGCCAGGACAAGCCTGGGAACCAGGAGCTTCCTCCAGATCTCCCACAGGAGCACAGGGGCACAAGCCCCTGCACCATCCTCTGCTCAGCAAGGAGCTGGACCGCAGGGGAAGCAGCCAGGCTTTAAAATAGCACCCATACAGACCATCCGCCTGGGAGGCTGAAGTTTGACCCACTGGGATACCACCCCGCACCACCCCACAGCACCCGGCTCCACCACTTGAGGGTTCCTTCAGCAGCTACTTCACCAGACTGGTGAGGGTGCCTGTCCCCCTGGCTTGCACAACTTATGCCGTTGCATGCTGTGAGAGCAGCCGGTACAAATGATGGATCCAGGCATGTTGCTACTCTACCTGTCCTGGTGAGAAGGAACTCTGTGGAGAACACACATCCGCTGTTGGGTGTCTTGTAGCAGGTGGTACATCAGCGGTGGCCTATGGTCCATGGCTGGCCTGCAAGAGAGAAAGTCTTGAGTCCAGGATGGCCCTGGTGGAGTGTGAAGCATTCCCTGGTGAACGAGATGGAAGCAGCATCTGGGAGGAGGCCGTGGGGCCAAATTCCTGCCTCAAAAGCACATGACAGGGATGCCTAAGCCCTCGAGTGTTTCCTAGGAGCCCCTGACAAAGGGAAAGGGGTCCTCATGAGCCCATGCCCAGAGATGGCATGGGAGGCCATGCTGGACACCCATGCCACCGAGGTTGTGGCAAGAGGAGGCTTGTGGGCCCTCATGGACACACACACACACATACACACGCTGGCCCTGTAGTAGAGAAAGACAGTGGGCAGGCAGGCAGGAGGGCAGGGACAGACTCCAGCACCTGGGAAAGGGGGTCATGAGCACTGACACACGAAGAGCAAGCAAGCAAGCAGGTCATGGGGGAGGCCACAGCCATCCACGTGGGCTTGAGCTGTCGAACGACCAGGTAGGAAAGTGTCTTGCGAAAAGGGCTGAGGAGCCACCAGAGAGAGCGCCGGAGAAGGCCTGGAGCCTGAAGACACCCACGAGGAAGGGCAGGGCTTCTGCCAAAAAGCAGGAGGATAACAGACCTGTTGCCAGAGCCCAGCACTAAGCAAGTGAGCAGGAAAGCGCTGTCTATCAGGACCCTCAAACTGGCCCTAACCCTAAAACTGGCCCTCAGCCTAAAACTGGCCCTAACCCTCAAACTGCCCCAATCCACAAACTGGCCTTAAGCCTAAAACTGGCCCTAGCCCTATAACTGGCGCTCACCCTCAAAAAACTGGCCCCAAACCTAAAACTGGCCCTAACCTCAAACTGGCCCAAAGCTTAAAATTGGCCCTCAGCCTAAAACTGGCCCTAAGCCTCAAACTGGACCTAAGGTAAAACTGACGCTAACCCTAAAACAGGCCATCAGCCTAAAACTGGCCCTAAGCCTAAAACTGGCCCTCATCCTCAAACGGGCCCTCAGCCTCAATCTGGGCCTAAGCCTCATTCTGGCCCTAAGCCTCAAACTCTCCCTAAGCCGAAAACTGGCCCTAAGCCGAAAACTGGCCCTAACCCTAAAACTGGCCCTAAGCCTAAAACTGGCCCTAACCCTAAAACTGGCCCTGAGCCTCAAACCGGCCCTAAGCATAAAACTGGCCCTCAGCCTAACACTGGCCCTAAGCCTAAAACATGCCCTCAGCCTCAAACTGGCCCTAACCCTAAACTGGCCCTAACCCTAAAACTGGCCCTCAGCCTCATTCTGCCCTTAACCTTAAAACTGGCCAAAGCCTCATTCTGGCCCTCAGCCTAAAACTGGCCCTAACCCTCAAACTGGCGCTAAACCTAAAACTGGCCCTAATCCTAAATAAGGTCCTAAACCTAAAACTGGTCCTAAGCCTAAAACTGGCCCTCAGCCTCAAACCGGCCCTCAGCCACAAACTGGCCCTAACCATAAAACTGGCCCTAACCCTAAAACTGGCCCTAACCTCAAACTGGCCCTAAGCCTAAAACTGGCCTTCAGCCTCAAAAGGCCCTAGCCCTAAAACTAGCCCTAAGCCTAAAACTGGCCCTCAGCCTAAACCTGGCCCTAACCTTAACTGGCCCTAACCCTAAAACTGGCCCTAAGACTCATTCTGGCCCTCAGCCTCAAACTGGCCCTCTGCCTCTAACTGGCCCTCAGCCTCAAAATGGCCCTAACCCTAAAACTGGCCCTAACCTTAATATTGGCCCTCAGCCTCAAACTGGCCTTAAGCCTCAAACTAGCCGCCAGCCTAAAATTGGCCCTAACCAGAAAACTGGCCCTCAGCCTCAAACTGGCCCTCAGCATAAAACTGGCCCTAAGCCTGAAAATGGCCCTAAGACTCAAACTGGCCCTAAGCCTCATTCTGGACGTAAGCCTCAAACTGGGCCTAAGCCTAAAACTGGAGCTCAGCCTCAAACTGGCCATAACCCTAAAACTGGCCCAAAGCGTAGAACTGGCCCTAAGCATAAATCTGGCCCTCAGCCTCAAACTGACCCTAAGCCTCAAACTGGCCAATACCCTAAAACTGGCCCTAAGGCTGAGTCTGGACCTAAGCCTCAAAATGGCCCTCAGCCTAACACTGACCCTAACACTAAGACTGGCCCTAACCCTAAAACTGTCCTAACCCTAATCTGGCCCTCAGCCACATTCTGGCCCTAACCCTAAAACTAGCCCTAAACATAAAACTGGCCCTAACCCTAAAACTGGACCTCAGCCTCAAGCTGCCGCTAAGCATAAAACTGGCCCTCAGCCTCAAACTGGCCCTAAGCAAAAACTAGCCCTAAGCCTAACACGGGCCCTAAGCCTCATTCTGGACCTAAGCATAAAACTGGCCCTCATCCTAAAACTGACCCTAACCCAAAAAACTCGCCCTCAGCCTAAAACTGGCCCTAACCCTAAAACTGGACCTCAGCCTAAGACTGCATTAAGCCTCATTCTGTCCCTAAGCCTCAAACTGCCCTAAACCTAAAACTGACTCTAACCCTAAAACTGGCCCTAATGCTAAGACTGGCTCTCAGCATCATTCTGGCCCTAAGCATCATTCTGGCCCTAAGCCTCATTCTGGCCCTAAGCCTCATTCTGGCCTTAAGCCTCAAACTGACCCTAACCCTAAAACTGGCCATAACGCAAACACTGGCCCTAAGCCTCAAACTGGCCCTAAGCCTCAAACTGGCCCTAACGCAAAAACTGGCCCTAAGCCTAAAACTGGCCCTCAGCCTCAAATTGGCCTTAAACCTAAAAATAGCCCTAAACATCAAACTGGCCCTAAACCTGAGGCTGATTCTGGCCCTAAGCCTCAAAATAGCCCTAACCCTAACACTAAAACTGCTCATAACCCTAAAACTGTCCCTAACCCTAAAACTGGCCCTAAGCCTAAAACTGGCCACTGCCTAAAACTGGCCCTCAGCCTAACACTGGCCCTAACCCTAAAACTGGCCCTAAGCCTAAAACTGGCCCTCAGCCTCATTCTGGCCCTAACCCTGATTCTGGCCCACAGCATCAAACTGGCCATAAACCTCACACTGGCCCTAAGCCTCATTCTGGCCCTCAGCCTATTCCCGGCCCTAACACTGAAACTGACCCTAACCCTCAAACGGGGTCTAATCCTAAAACTGGCCCTAACCCTAAAACTGTCCCTAACCCTTAAACTGGCCCTCAGCCTCAAACTGGCCCTCAGCCTCAAACTGGCCCTCAGCCTAAACTGGCCCTAACCCTAAATTGGCCCTAAGCCTAAAAATGGCCCTAATCCTAAACTGGCCCTAACCCTAAAACTTGGCCTAAGCCTCAAACTGGCCCTCAGCCTAAAACAAGAAGTGTCTCTCATGGACACTGAATTAAAGATTTATTTTCATTATATTTTTTTATTCTAAAGGCCGATATACAGAGAAGAGAGACAGAGAGGATTATATTCCATCCGAGTGATTCACTCCCCAGCTGAGCGCAACAGCTGATGCTATGCCGATCCAAAGCCAGGGGCCTCTTCCGGGTCTCGCACGTGAGTGCAGGTTCCCAAAGCCTTGGGTCATCCGCGACTGCTTTCCCAGGCCACAGGCAGGGAGCTGGAAGGGAAGCACAGCTGCTGGGATAGAATAGGCCCCATATGGTATCCCAGGCATGCAAGGCGAAGATTTAAACACTTGCGCCACCGTGCCGGGCACAGAGACACTCTTTTGAGAGGTTGCACAAGAGTCCCATGATGGAAGCTCTACGCATGCCCTCGGGGTCTGCATTTGCTGACAAAAGCAGTCTAGAGCCAAGGCACAGCATACAGCAGGCTCCCTACCAGGAGGCCCGGCAGCTTTCTGTCTCTTCCTTCCTCCCTCCCTCCTGCCTCCCTCTGTCCTATTTGCATTGAAACACAGAGAAACAGAGAGGGAAGAGACAGCAAACTTTCTTGCATCTGTTGGCTCACTTCCCAGAATGCCACCACAAGAGCCAGCTGTGGCTGGGCCAGGACAAGCCCAGGAACCAGCAGCTTCCTCCAGATCTCCCACAGGGGCACAAGGGCCACAGTGCCACAGGGGCACAAGCCCCTGAACCATCCTCTGCTACTCTCCCAGGTTGATCGGCAGGGAGCTGGACCGCAAGGGAAGCAGCCAGGATTTGAAACAGCACCCATACAGCCCATCTGCCTGGCAGGCTGAGGCTTGACCCACTGGGACAACACCCTGCGCCACTCCACACCACCCGACTCTAGCCCCTGACGGTTCCTTCAGCAGCTCCTTCACTAAGACCGGAGAAGGTTCCTGCCTGCCTGCCTGGTTTGCACAACATATGCCGTTGCGTGCTGTGAGAGCGGCCGTTACAGATGAGGAATCCAGGCATGTTGCTACTCTACCTGTCCTGGTGAGAAGGACCTCTGTGGAGAACAGACATCAGCTGTTGGGGTGTCCTGTGGCTGGTGGCACATCAGCGGCGGCTGATGGTGCACAGCCGACCTGCAGGAGAAAGAGTCTTGAGTCCAGGATGATCCCTGGAGGAAGGTGAAACACTCCCTGGTGAATAAGAGGGCAGCAGCATCTGGGACGAGGCTGTGGGGCCAAATCCCTGCCTCAAAAGCACATGATGGGGATGCCTGAGCCATCAAGTGCTAGCTAGGGGTAGAAAGGGCAGCTTTGCACCCTCTCCTGTGCAGGGAGCACAGGCCCTGAAAGCCCTCTGTTGTGCAGGCCTTGGTGGCTCCCCAGCCACTGTCATGCCTGCTGGGCAGCAGGACTGCATGTTCCAGGGTGCTCTCAGAGCTGCTAGGACCTGGGACCTCCTATTCCAGATGGCTGGTGACCTCTGGTGCCTACTTACCCATCCACCTGCTCCTGGCTTATGAGCCCCATGCCCAGACACCACCCACCTAGGCAGAGGAAGGCCGAGTGGAGTCGGCCTTCTTAAACTCCACCCCACACATGTAAAAATACATGAAGCCCTCTCTGCAGCCCATCCATCAGGAAGCTGCTCTGTTATGGCTGGCTGATCCAGGAACGTGGGACACAACAAGGGTCTGAGAGATTGAGGCACCAACCGGAGACCAGTGATGGTGGAAGTCTCTCTGAGGCCTCCCTTTCTCGCCTTCTCTCTTGACCTTTCAACTACTTCTTGTTTACTCTTTACCCTACACCCTCATGAGCGCATATTGGTTACAGCTGAGACCAGGTGCTTCTAGCCCCAAGCCCACTCACTGTAGTGCTCGGCTTAACAAGTGCTAGTCAACTCCTTAGCCCACAACACTGCTCCACTTGCTAAAGAACGCACGGGCCTGCATCTCACGGTGCTCTGCGAGGAAGGGTGGTGGTGGTGGTGGTAAGGTTTCTGGTACCTCATCTTCCAAAGTTCAACGCTAGTCGGCTGCTGTGTAACTCCGGCTCCCAGAGGGCCTGTGGGGACGCTGACGTGGGACCCTGTCTCCTAGGATTCTCTTGGTGCCGTGACGTAGTACCTTGCTGTTAAAGGCACCCTGCCACTTCCTATCACAGAGACCCAGGCTGATACAAGGGCCCAAGTGCCCTCCTTCCCTACCGGGCCTTGGTACATGTGTCGTTTGGCCTTGGACGCCTGATCTTCCTACGATTCGCGTCCAGGAACACTGTCCGGGACCCCCACCTGATGCTAGGATGCCTTGGGTTGGGCTATCTGCAGCTCAGAAAGCCTGAGCCCAGTAGGGTTAGAAAGGGCAGCTATGTTCGCCCTCCAGTGGACACCAGCACTCACTGCAGGATGCTCATCTAGGCTCTCCTGCCCCAAAAACGGATGCAGCGCAGCCACACAGGCTTTCTCTCTCAGGGACACTCTTTTGAGAGCTTGCACAAGAGTCCCATGATGGAAGCTCTACGCATGCCCTCGGGGTCTGCATTTGCTGACAAAAGCAGTCTAGAGCCAAGGCACAGCACACAGCAGGCTCCCTACCAGGAGGCCCAGCAGCTTTCTGTCTCTTTCTTCCTCCCTCCCTCCTGCCTCCCTCTGTCCTGTTTGCTTTGAAGCACAGAGGAACAGAGAGGGAGAGGCAGCAAACATTCTTGCATCTTCTGCCTCACTTCCCCAAATGCCACCACAAGAGCCAGCTGTGGCTGGGCCAGGACAAACCCGGGAACCAGCAGCTTCCTCCAGATCTCCCACAGGGGCACAAGGGCCACAGTGCCACAGGGGCACAGGGGCACAAGCCCCTGCACCATCCTCTGCTACTCTCCCAGGTTGATCGGCAGGGAGCTGGACCACAGGGGAAACAGCCAGGATTTGAAACAGCACACATACAGCCCATCTGCCTGGCAGGCTGAGGCTTGACCCACTGGGACAACACCCTGCGCCACTCCACACCACCCGACTCTAGCCCCTGACGGTTCCTTCAGCAGCTCCTTCACTAAGACCGGAGAAGGTTCCTGCCTGCCTGGTTTGCGCAACTTATGCCGTTATGTGCTGTGAGAGCGGCCGGTACAGTGACTGGGGGACCCAGACATTGGACTCCAGCAACCAAAGGGCCTGTGGAGATGCTGTCGTGTGCCTCTATCTCCCAGGATTGTATGGGTGCCATGAAAAAGTACCTTGCGTTTAAAGGCACCATTCCACTTCCTATCACAGAGACCCAGGCTGATACAAGAGCCCAAGTGCCCTCCTCCCCTCCCAGGCCATTGTATGTGGGTCGTTTGGCTTTGGATCCCTGATCTTCCTAAGATTCGTGACCAGGAACACTGTCCGGGATGCCCACCTGATGCTAGGATGGCTTGGGCTAGAATATCTAGTGCTCAGAAAGCCTGAGCACAGAAGGGGTAGTAAAGGGTGCTATGTGCGCCCTCCTGTGGACAACAACAAATAGGCAGGGCCCTGGACCACAGAGGAAGCAGCCAGGATTTGAAACAGCACCCATACACTCCATCTGCCTGGGAGACTGAGGCTTGACACACTGGGACACCACCCCACCCGATACCACACCACACAACCACACACCAAACACTCAGGGCAGTTTTGTGGGCCTCCAGGGGGAGGCTGGGGTGCATGGCCAAGTCTCGAGCAAGCAGGGAAGGGGTGACGGGTGTCTGAGTAGATGGCAGGGATGTGCGGGTGCACCTGCCCAAAGGGGCCCCCCCAAAAAAAGGGCTCAGGGCTGAGGGCAGAAAGGGCTGCAAGGAAATGATCCAGGACCAAGTGGCTCCCCAGCCACCGTCATACCTGCTCCTGACTTCTGCCACCCACAAGAAAAGTTCCCAAGTGTGCTCCAAAAGCCTGACCATCTCCTTGCACTGTAACACAGACGCAGCAATGCATGCCTGATTGTTTGGGCCGTGCTGTGGATGTGCTCAGCTTTGCCTCAGCTCAACAGGAAAGGAGGTGCTGGGAATATACGTCAGGGGATGGTGTTTCTTGTTTCAGAGTGCCCCTCACTATGCATCTCTCTCTCTCTATCCCTCTCTCTGTCTCTACATCTATCTGCATAACTCTCTGTAGCTGTCTCTCTCTCTCACCCTCTATAGCTCTTTCTTTCCCACGCTCTCCCTTCCTCTCTCCCTCTCTCTGCCTCTCTCTCTTTCCCTCTTTCTTTTTCTATGTCTCTCTATCTCTCTCTCCCTCACTTTCTCTCCCTCTCTTTCCCTCTCTCTCTCCCTCTCTTTCTCTCTCTCTCTCTGCCCCTCTCCCTAACACTCTCTCTCTCCCTACCTCTCTCTCTCCCTGTGTCTCTCTCTCGCTCAATCATTCTCCCTCTTTCTCTCTCACTTTCTCTCTCTCTCCCTCTTTTTCCCTTTTTTCTGTCTCCGCCTGTCTCTCTCTTTCACTCCCTCTCTCTCTCTCCCTCTCTCTTTTGCCCCTCTCTTCCCTCACTCTCTGTCTCCCTCTCTCTGCCTCTCTCTCTCTCCCTGTCTCTGCCTCTCTCTCTCACCCTCTCTCTACCTCTCTCTCTTCCTGTCTCTGCCTTTCTGTCTCTCTCTAACTCTCTTTCTCTACCTCTATCTCTCTCCGTTTCTCACCCTCTCTCTCTAACCCGCTCCCTCTCTCCCGCTCTCTCTGTCTTACACTCTTTCTGCCGCTCTCTCTCTATGTCTCTACCTCTCTCTCCCACTCTCTCTCTCTCCCTTTCTGCCTCTATCTCCTTCTCTCTCTCCCTCTTTCTTTCTCTCTTTCCCTCCCTCTCTCTGCCTCTCTTGCTCTCCCTCTCCCATTTTTCCGTTTCTCTCCCTCTCTCTTTCCCTCACTCTTTCTCCCACTCTCTCCCTCTGTCTCTTTCCCCCCCTCTCCCCCACTCTCTCTTCATCTCTCTGCCTCTCTCTCTCCCTATCTCTGCCTCTGTGTCTCTCTCCCTCTCTCTCCCTGTTTCTCTCTTTGCCTCTGTCTCTCCCTCTCTCTCCCTCTCTATCTCCCCAGTCTCTCTCCCTCTCTCTCTCTCTCTTTCCCTGTCTCTGCCTCTCTGTCTCTGTCTCTCTCTCTGCTTCTCTCTCTCTCTCTAGCTCTTTCTCTCTCTCTGTCACTCTATCTTTCTCTCCTTCACTTTCTCTCACAAACTTTCCCTCTCTCTCTCTCCCTCTCTTTCTATCTCTGCCTTTCTCCCTCTCTCTCTCTGCCTCACTCTCTCTCCCTCTCTCTCTGTCTCTAACTCTCGCTCAATATCTTTCTCTCTCTCTGTTTCTCCCTCTCTCTCTCCCTCTCTCACCCTCTCTTTCCCTCTTTCTTTCTTTCCCTGTCTCTCTCCTTCTCTCCATCTTTCCTCCTCTCTCCCTCTTTCTCACTCCATCTCTCTCTCCCTCTCTTTCCCTCTCTCACGCTCTCCCTCTCCATCTCTTTTTCACCCTACCTCTATCACTTCCTCTGTCTCTCTCTCACTCTCTCTCTCTCCCTCTGTCTCTCTCTGTCTCCCTCTCTTTCCCTCTCTCTCCCTCTCTTATTCTCTGTCTCTCTTTCTCTGCCTCTCTCTCTTTCCATCTCTTTCTTATCTCTTTCTCTCTTTATCTCTATCTCTTTCTGTCTATCTCCCTCACTTTCTCTCCATCTCTTTCTCGCTTTTTCCCTCTCTCTCCCTCCCTTTCTCTCCTCTATCTTCTCTCCCTCTTTCTTCCTCTTCCTCTCTTAGTCTCCCACTCTCTCTCGCTCTCTCACTCGCTATCTAAATCCCTCTCTCTGCCTCTTTCTTTCCATGTCTGTGCCTCTGTGTCTCTCTCTCCCTCTGTCTCTTTCAATCTCAGTCTCTCTGCCTCTCTCTCGTTCTCTCTCCCTCCCTCTCTCTTTCTCCTTCTCTCTTTCTCCCTCTCTCATTTTCTCTCTCTAATCCTCTGCCTCTCTCCCTCTCTTTGTCTCTCCCTCTCTGCCTCTCTCTGCCTCTCTCTCCCTCTTTCTCTCTCTCACTCCCTCTGTCTCTTTCAATCTCAGTCTCTCTCTCTGCCTCTCCTTCTCTCTCTCTCCCTCTCTCTCTCTTTCTCTCTCTCTCTTTCTCTCCCCATGACTCGCTCCCTCTCTCTCCGTCTCTCTCTTCCTCTCTCTGCCTCTCTCTCCCCCTGTCTGTGCCTCTGTCTCTCCCTTATTGTCTCTCTCCTTCTGTCTCTCTCTCTCCCTCTGCTGCCTAGTGGAACCTGTTTTCCTAAAATGCCTCACTACTCCAGCGGCTAGATTGCTTAGGTGCTCTGACGTGGACTGCATGTCTCACAGTGTGCCTACGCACCCTGACGTGGAACTGCAGTTCCGGGAGTGCGCATGTGCATGCTGACGTGGGAATTCAGCTCCCACATTGCCCTGGGCACACTGACGTGAGACTGCATCTCCCAGAGCGCCTGTGTGTTCCTGCCGTGGGACTCTATCTCCCAGGGATCTTTGGGTGTCCCGATAGGGTACCTTGCTGATGAAGGCACCCTGCTGCTTTTTCCACAGTAGGCCAGGCTGACACAAGACCCCAAGTTTCCTCCACCCACCCCTGGGCCTTGGTATGCAAGCCGTTCAGCACTGGACCCCTGATTTTTCAATGACACATGTCCGGGGACACTATCTTGGACCCACACCTGATGTTAGGATGGCTTGGGCTGTGCTGTCTACAGCTCAGAATCCTAAGCCCACCATGAGTAGAAAGGGCAGCTTCACGCGCCCTCTCGTGGACACCAGCACTAACTGCAGGACACTTGTGAAGGACACTCATGCCAGATCATTTCAAGGGAAGCACCCCAGCCTATGGCAGAGAGGCGTTCTCTCTCAAGGACGCTCTTTTTAGCAGTTGCACAGGAGTAACATGATGGAAGCCCTACGCACACCCTTGGGGTCTGCATTGTCACAGAAAAAGCAGTCTAGAACCAGAACACATCACACAGCATGCTACCTCCCAGGAGACCGGCAGGTTTCTGTCTCTGCCTGCATGCCTGCATGCATGCCGGCCTGCCTGCCTGCCTTGCCTCCCTCTGTGCTATTTGCTTTGAAGCACAGAGCAACAAGACAGGGAGAGGCAGCAATCTTTCTTGCATCTGCTGGCTCACTACCCCAAGCACCACCACCAGAGCCAGCAGTGGCTGGGCCAGGACAAGCCTGGGAATCAGGAGCTTCCTCCAGATCTCCCACAGGAGCACAGGGGCACAGGGGCATAAGCCCCGGCACCATCCTCTGCTTCTCTCCCAGGGGTACCAGCAGGGAGCTGGACCGCAAGGGAAGCAGCCAGGATTTGAAACAGTACCCATCCTGGCCATCTGCATGGGGGGCTGTGGCTTGACACACTTGGACAACACCCTACAACACCCCACAGCACCCAACTCCACCCATTGCTGGTTGTAACAGGAGTAGGCTTGTGGACCCTCATGGACACACACACATAACCTACAGGAGAGAAAGACAGTGGGCAGGCAGGCAGCAGGCAGGCATGAGGGAATGGAGAGCAGCACCTGGGAAAGTGGGTCATGACAATTGACACATGAAGAGCAAGCAAGCAAGCAGGCCATTGTGAAGAGGCCGCAGCAATCCAGGTCGGCTTGAGTTGTCGAGCGAACAGGTAGGAAAGTGTCTTGTGAAAAGGGATGAGGAGCTACCAGAGAGAGTGCAGGAGAAGACCTGGGACCTGAAGAGAGAGAGGGAGAAAGAGAGAGAGATTGAGTGAGAGAGACAGACGGAGAGGTAGAGGGAGAGAGAGAGGGGGGGAGAGGGACATTGAGAGAAAAAGAGAGGCAGAGAGAGAGAAAGGGAAAGAGAGGAAGAGAAAGTGAGTCATATAAAGAGAGAGAGACAAAGCGATAGAGAGTGGTAGAGAGACATGGAAAGAGACATTGGCAGAGAGAGACAAAGAGAGAGAGAAAGAGAGAGGGAAAGAAAGAAAGAGGCAGAGAGAGGGAGAGGGACAGAGGTAGAGGCAGAGAGCGGGAGAGAGAGAGATGCAAGAGAGTGAGAGACAGAGAGAGAGGGAAAGTGAGAAAGAGAGGCAGAGAAAGGGAAAGAGACAGAGATAGAGGGAAAGAGAAGGGGAGAGAGAGAGGGAGAGAGAGAGAGAGACAGAGAAATAGAGAGAGTGAGATACAGGGAGGCAGAGGTAGGGAGAGAGAGACAGAGAGGAAGAGACCGAGAGTGAGAGAGATTGACAGAGAGTGAGGTAGAGAGAGACAGAGGGAGAGGGACAGATGAGGAGAGAGAGAGATAGAGGGAGAGAGAGACAGAGGGAGAGAGAGGGAGGCAGAGAGAGAGAAAGAGAGTGAGAGAGAAAGGGAAAGAGAGGGAG